>NC_087252.1:37360055-37660055 GCF_037042905.1 Lytechinus pictus
CCATGATTTTATAGTTTACGATCTTGCCGTCAATGTGGTAACTATTTCTTGACTTGGTTTTGTATATATTATGAATATTTTGTGAAAAAAATTAAGCCTGATGAATATTTTTGAAAAGTGCGCGAAGTTTGGACACCCCATCATACGGCGAGTCGAAAACTTCAATTTTTATCATATTTGTACCAGCTTTATTTATGTGGTTGGTGGTAAAACGGCAGTTTCCGTCTCACCGTGTGTACAAGGTAAGGGAAATGTGACCTCGGTTAAAGCTAGACCATTGTTTTCTCACCTGCATAATTTCCTCGTTGGTAATATTCCATAGGTTTACCAAGAAAAGTCTTTCTCTTGGATCGTGGGCCTGCACAGATATAAAGAAGATATTCATGAGTAGAATTTAAAAAAATCCCCAAACAAGGAAATTGTGTGAAAGAAATAGATCAGCAAAGAGTTATTTCGAGATAGATGAAAAGAGGATATATAGAGAGAGAAAGAGAAAGAACGGGAGAGGAGAAAGCCAGACAGAGAGAGAGAGAACAAATGAGGTGAAACGATATATATATCATATGGACAAAATAATTTGATAAAGTAATTGCGACAGATAGATTAATAAACAAAACATATGTAGACCCTGTAATATTGCGGGGGGGGGGGGTATTCATCAATCAGTATTATCCCGTTTTATCTTTTGGTGTACATGACGGAAATTCTGTCGATAAAGTGCTTGTGGAAAACTAACAATTCGAATCCAGTTTGGCAAAGTTCGGATTCATTTCACTTTGTAAGTATTTTTAATCAGGTCGGGTAAAATCAGAAGAGTATACTTTGTAGATAAACCGATTGTGGAAAGTCAAGTCATTACTTAAAACAGTTTTAAAAAACAGTTAAGACACAGTTCAGATGCATTTCACTGTGAACATATAATATTTCTTATTAGGTGAAAGCGGTAAAAAAAAACTAACTGGTAGACATGGCCCTGGGGGGTGAAGCACCCCCAAGATTTTCCCTGCGTGTATTATTTTCCATAGGCAGCATCCCCTGGAATTCTGGTAGGTGTGTCAAAGTGGTGTGTCAAATTTGTAGCGAAACCCTTTTTTTGTGCTTGTCAAATTTACTTCAGCACCCCCCCCCCCCAAAAAAAAGTCGTTCCCAGGGCCCTGCTGACAGACTGGGAATTTACCTTAGTACTTGTAATAGAAGCAATCCATGAAACGATTATGACATTGATAAAGATATTGATCATCCAAGTCCAGTAGAAGAACCACCCAGAGAGACCAAGTTGATAGGACGGTGAGGTGATGATCCGGTACAGTAAGAACACCGCTAGAGGGGCCATAGTCGCATAGGTCACCAGGTTCACATACGTAAAGAGACCATCATTGGATGTGTCCAACGCTGTAGCGAGCGCTTCGTGCTGTCTTCGGAGAACTTCGAAATCCTTCGGGAAGCACCCGTCGATTCGGGCCTTGCGCAAGGATTTCTCGAGGCGTTGATCAAGTTTGACGAACTGGCGCGAGAGGATGAAGCAGATGAGGACGAAGAAGAGAAGAGGGAAGATCCAAGCGGCAAAGTTGTAGAGGTAGATGATGCCGAAGAAGGCGTGTAGCGGAGCGCTGTAGTACATGGGGGCGATGAAAACCAGGCTGTTGTTGCGGAAGGTCTCGATTGGGAGATAGGCGTTGGCAGCCTGGTTGAGACAGTGGACGATCATGAAGATGATGGCGACCACGGTGCATGCCCAACTGGCTCGCTTCAACCACGTCTTATCCACCGCCGTTGTAGGGTTGCTCTGGATAGCCAACTCGAAGTGGTGAAAGAAGATGGACACTTTGTCCTTTTTGGACAAACAGTAGAAGAAGACGGAGGAGTTGAGGGCGCACTGCAGGGTGAAGATGGAGAAAATGACCTTTGGGACAAGCTTGATCGGATCGATGTAGGATCCAACAAAGAATGCCGGAGCGTACCTAAGAGTGTTAAACCACAGGAGCACCTGGGCAAAGATACAGTAGTTCTTTTGGTTAAAGATCCTCTTGAAAGTAGTCTTTGGTGGCGGATTGTGCACTGGGTCAACAACATAACCATGCCATAGTCCGAAGAATGACATGCACTTGATGAGTGGTCCAAGAAGACGATAGAACTCCATGTCGATGTCTTTCCTGTAGTCCAATGTGCTCATCCCTTTTTCATTCTCTTCTATCTCCAAAGACACTGTGGTCTCCATGGCCTTTGGAGCTCCGATATGCCGCTTAACCAGTGGAGTACCATTTAGTGGAGTTCCATTTGATTGTTTAAGGGGTGGTAGTTCAACAAGCTCTTTGCGTTGGGGCGTCATAGGGGGCGCTGTTCCATTCGTCCACGCGTTGGCAACTTCGTTCTTGGCCTCGTTCTCGACCAGGGGTGATATACTGCTTCGCGACATCGTGGCAAATCTCCAGTTCACTCCAAGCTGACGAACTATCAGTTAACACGCCTGCAAGGACAAGGAAAATATGGAATAAATAGTTACTCACTCAATGATAATGATCAATTACATATTTCATGAATGCGACATACACCAGGTGCAAGTTTCATAAAACATGCTATGAAAGCAAACCTGCGATGGCAGTTACAAGCTACTGAAATCATTAAGTTTGATTGGCTTATAGTCAATCTGTTAAAGAAATTGCTCATTTTTTTCAAGAATAGAGTCGTTATGAAGCAGGAACCCGGTGTTACTGTTTCCGAGTTATTGATTCAAGTAATCGTAAGCCTAAACATTATCAATCACATACAGATCTATTTGGTAGTAACTAGTAGGCATAGACTAACTAGTAGCTACAGGGACATGATACAAGCGCGATAGCTCAGTCGGTTAGAGCGGGGTTTCGTATTACGGTGACCCGGGTTCGACTCACAATTGGTGCGCTAGTGCCCTTTGGTAAGGCATTTAAATCCTCAGGTCCCTCTGATCGGACTTTAAGCCGTCGGTCCTGTGGTTGCTTGCTAATAAGCACTCATGATTTCTTAGCAATCTGGTAAAAAAATACCATTAGAATGTTGTAATCAAATGCAGTGCCCAGAGTCGATGAATTATCTCGTCTTATATTTCAAGCTTCCGTACTAGAGCCTCCATTGCAGCTGGTGCATTTTACTGCGATGTCCTTAGACGAGTCTTCGTGGAGTTAGTGATATAACCCATTTTCTCCTCTTTTTTTTCTTCTCTTTTAAGGGGAGGGGGCTTTGCTATAAATCACCGTAGACTTATGCCATTTGCTTCTGGCTTAACTACGATCTATTCGGTGGATATTTGGGGGCTCCAGACAGAATGGCAAAATACGGGTGTTGAAAATAGGAGGTTACGAAATGACTAACAGCATTAAGCCAAAGAGACGAAATTTAAACTTAATAATCTATGCGCCCATGTAGTATACATGTGTATACCGCCGTTTAGGCGAGGATATTACTTGAATTATCAAAAATATTATATTTATGAAAGTTAGAGACATTTAATCTTTATCATCAATTATTTTTTTTAATATCTGGAATATCGATGTCGACTAGCGCATGGACTAAACAAAATCCACCATGACCTGTTAGTACACTACGTTTGTGTTTTGTGTCAGTCATTTTGGAATTTCGACCAGGGGTTGATGTTGTTGTTGTTTTGGGGGGGTTTTCACTGCTATTTTGTTTGTTGTTATCGTTGTTGTTGTTGATGATGTTGGTGTTTGAGTTAAAATGACGTTTCCTTTAGAAAGATGATTTTTGCAGTGAGAAATGTAGTTTTCTTTTATTATATGGCCTATAAAATATCGTTACAGGCCTTCTAATGGTTATTATGTACGGGAAAACGACTGCACTGTTCATAGAGAGTTGTTGAATTAAAACATACACTCGATCTCTCCCGAAAGATAGGCCTGTATAGGTTAGCTTCAATTGTATTTTTTTTTTCTAAATAGGCCCATATGCCAGAAAGTCTCCAAGCGCCATATAAAACTCTTTTCATCTCAAGTTAATTGCACTTACATTAATACTTGACAACAATGACTTGGACAGAATGTACGAACATTGTGATCCGAATACATTACATCGATCGCACCAGTCTTCACGGTCTTTAAGGCATTGTTACGTAACAATCACTATTGATTCCACCTCTTTTAATCGCGCTCTCAATCGAGCGTCGGTCGATGCTTGAGCCGAATATAAAACCCCAATGCAATCTTCTCAGGAGTGTTTAGAGGAAAAATCCATCAAAATTTCACACTTTTCCATTCACCCACTAACATGAACCATGCTACTGTAACAGCGCTGTCACATGAGTTTACATAATTACGTTACCATGTCTTTGTAACCTGCCTGGGAATATGGTAGGCCTATATCAAGGAACAAGGATCCTAAGATCTGAATAAAAGCAGCATTGAAACATAAAAATCAAAGATCTGTATAGTTTGTTTTTAAAAAATACAATTTTTTTCATACATCCAATAACATGAATTAAGCTACAGTAACAACAATGTCACATGTAATTACGTTGCCATGTCCTTGTAACGTACCTGGGAATATGGTAGGCCTATACCATGCAAGGATCTGAATAAAAGCAGCATTGAAACATTATAATCAAACGTCTGTAGTCTGTTTTAAATAGTTATAATTTTTCATTTTTTTTATACAACATAGAAAATCTGTTGTAAAAAAATCCTTTCATGACGAAGTAGTCTTTGTCGAAAATTGGTGAATCAAAACAACATTTTCGTTCTGGACTCTGGACAAACGACATACATGTATTTACAATATTTCGTCAGCTCAGAACCTAATGACGGTCAGCTAAACAGGGGAGCGTTTCATCAACATTTTTGTCCGACAATTTGTCGGATCTGACAACTTTCCTTGATTCTGATTGGCTGAGAGGCACTGTTACTATGGTAACTGTCGGATAAAACAAAAACTTGCCGGATAAAACGTCCGACAAGTCCTCCATGTAACGCTTCCCAGGTTCACCAATTTTCGACAAAGACCACAAAGCTGTTCATTATCATTTGAATTGTATTTTGTATGCTGTAGAGTTTATCCCAGTCGTGATTGCAAAAACTCGCTATTAACGAGTGGAGAAATGACTATGATTCCGACCTTCTCTCAGTAACTTTAAAAAAGAAATGACCTACAGTATGAATAATTTACTTACACCAAGCACATATTCCAGAGGCAAGGCCAGTTCGTTGAGAGTAGAAAATTAATTCCAGAACTAATCAGCCCCTTATTTGGATGCATTCAGGGGCTACATGATTTACATTAAGAAAACACCGGTGTGCAAATTAGAGTTATATTTTTAGTGGTATTTGGGTGGCTTCGGTATTATGTTCTTCTTTGAATAATTTAAATCCTTACAAGGCACAAATTTACCGAAGCGGGGAGATTATAAAAAGCATTTAGATCACTAATAATTACAATAATAATTACACATGGATTAATTTGATATGGTTTCTCGGGTAGCAAACCGCCTTGGGGTAGGGAGGGAGCTTAAATCCGGATTTCTTGCCAATGCATTCGATCGCATTTCGATTTGTAGGTGGTGAGAGGGGGAGGGGGAGGGATCAACTATTGATACAGAGGATACGCCTGACAGCTGATGCTATCGAAATAAATTCCTTACTTTATTTAGAAGTGCAGTCGCTTCTGTATCGTTGATGTTTACTCTTCCACATAATAATAGTCAACTATTAAGATAGCCACAAGCATAAATCAAAAGATATATCAAAATAAGTTTCTCTTAATTTTTCATAAGAGACTTCTTCATCATTACATCTCCCAACACAGGATCAGTACAATATCATTTTGTGATGAATATTAAAGGAACAAAGATCTTCTAAAAACAACAAACTGAGAATATCAACAAATGTTTCGCGAAAAAATATTCGGTGACAACTGTTTTATGCATTAAAAAATATCATTTTGCAAACTGGTTTAATATTGCTTTATTTCATATCTGACTTCCAAATAACATAATGATAGCAATGAAAAAAAAAATTGTTTCGATCTAAATTGATCATTTTGTTTTCCCCATCGTTTTGTTGACTTGTTTATTTTATAAGAATACTCAAATTTCCCTGAAAAACGCACTTTCTGTAAACCAAAAACATCATGCCGTGTGCTATCCGTTTTTTTTTAGATTACGAGTTTTAAGTTGACTGTTTTCATACATTCTTGAGTATCTTCACTTAAACGCAAAAACCCCTAACTTCACTTTACTGAAAATAGTTGTTTTCGTCTCGACTGAGCATTTAGGCATGGTCCACGATTCAAGTAATGGTCTTTTAACGGTTTTAGAATCGTTGAAATTCGTTTCCTTGTCATTCTTTTATATGAGGAGTTCTCCTTTTCCCAGTCGACGTCTCCCCGGGACGTCACCAAAAATGCACAAACCTTTTGTTGAATAACTCTCTCCTTTAATAGCCTCGAATTTACGTAACTATGGTAATTGCATATTTGCAAACTATGTAAAAATCCCATGATTTCGACACAGTGAAAACGCCGATTACATTTTTTATACAACGGTACTGTTTATAATTTAAACCTGACATTCGCTGTTTAAACAGTTTTTAAAAGTGTCTAAAAAAATTAAACAACAAAGTATAATTTTTAATATTTAATTCTCAATTCTCAATAATGAAGCATATGGTTGTTTAACAAGTGTTTAAAACCTTAAGCAACAGAGCTTAATTTTGTAATATTTAATTCTCAATAATGAAGCATGGTTGCTTAAAGTGTTGAAAAACTATTGCAAGGTTCATATAGGTAAACAGCGTTGTATAAAATTTTAGACTGCGTTTTACAGTATTGCGATAATGGACAAATATGTTTTTATTTCGTTAAGAATTATTCGCGGAAGCAAATCTTTCTCTATTATTGTATTCTTTACTGTTTTGTACAAAATAAAATAAAAATAAATAAAAACATGAAATAGATAGAAAAAAATATATATGTAGTATTCCCCGAAGTGTGCATTTGGCTTGTTTCTGTTAGCACCAACATTATTTACACTGGTCAATATTGTCGCATCTAAACAACACTTAGAGCATATTATACTGTTGTAATATTACTACCTACACTGTACGGTGATGGTGCGGTGCCTGTAAACGTACTTTTAATGGACTTTTATTGTAATATTAGTACATCTTTCAATTGTTTAAGCGCCAATTTTTATATTCCATAAATTGTTTTGTGTACATAACTACCAAAAGAATTATTTAGCCATACACTGTTATCTACAAGTGGTAATAGCCGTAATACACGTGCTTGTACAGACGTATTTTCTTCAAAAAAATCGATAGCAATTCTTTTGCTCGTTGCATTCATTCTGTCAAATTCGTTGCATGCATGCCTGTTCAGTGCATGTTTGAAGGGTCGGGATGTCAGAAGTATTCTCTAAATTTCTTTTCATGCATTCGATACGAATCTATTGGTATACTGTATTGATTGCGCACGTCACAATAGGGAATTGAAATATACTTGGCTCCGAGCAAGAAGAATCGCAGTGTGGGACACTTTGAGGTTGACAAAATTTCCTCATGAAATTGTACTTCCTTTTCATGTTCAGCAAGCAGCCAGAGGTTTAGCGAACCGGGAGGATTTGGGTAGATTGAGTCTCCCCCCATTTTTTTTTTATCAAAATGATTTTTTTTTTAAATCAAACCCCTTTTCAAAAACATAAAAGGACTTGAACCTTCGTCGAGAACAAATTGATTTTTTTACTCGATTGTTTTGCTTTCTCGCAAATTGTAAATATGAATGTTGAAAAAAAATAAACATACTGATTTTCTCTACTTTCATCGCATCGGCTTTTTTCAGACAAAGATGAGTGTACTGGACCTTTATAATAACGTTTTAAAGTTTGTGAGATATTCGGGACTGTCCATGCAGAACAGAGTATTATATTTACAACGACTCCAACCCCTGCCCCCAGCCCACAGCCACTAAAAAATAGAACGAAATGAGATAAAATATAAGCGAAGGGAAGCTAATTTATACTCACAAAGTTCACTCATAGTACATGTAAGTGCTAAAAATCAACATGATGAATTACCAATATGGGTGCGAAATTACTATCTTCCATCAAACGAATAATTCAATGTTTTTAAGGTTTCAAAATTGTCCTGAATACAATACTCTGACATTTTACGAGGAGTCCCAGCGAGGGGTCTATGTATTTCTCACAAACTCCGATTTTTTTTTTCATTTCATTCTTTTAAATATACAGTATTTATTTCTTTTGTTTAGACCTACCTTTAAAACCGGTAACCAGAGATGAGGAAACATGCCAATAACATGACTTTGTGTTAATTCATATAACAAGATTCGTCTGAATATTCGCGACCCTAAAAAAACAGAACATATTGTATTCTAAAGACTCGCAACCATCTCCAAGCCCCCCCCCCAAAAAAAAAAGCCACCGCCACCAACAACAAAATATGATAAAATGAAATAGGAGCGGGTCGGGGAGCTGATTTACACTCAGAAAGCCAGTATTCCTTATAAAATCAAATTAGTATATTCTTTTAATTTGCTTACGTGTATAACCGACGTTAATTACGATGTTAATTTCAGATAAACAAGATTCATCAATTTCATCAAACGTGAAAAGCAAATTACATTAGCGATACCTCAATTATCTCAAGGCCAATAAGAAAGAAAACAAAATAACCAGGTCAAGAACGGATTACATAACTGGCCGTATTTACAAGGGAACGATGAATAGAGGGTCCGTGACGTCCTTGAACTTATCGATTTCTCTTTCCTTTTTTCTATAAGCACGGACACTTGAACTTGTGGTTCTGACGCCATGAGATTAACTCAAATCCGTTTAGAAACAAGATAATCCCCGCTGCATTTAATGAACAGTGATTACATTAACGTAAGAAAAATCAGAGTAGTCCCAGTATTGCATGCAGAGGGACGGACTAATACTACGAACGTTATTTTGCGAAATAAATCGAATTGAATACATTTTACACCGTAATAATGAAACAAAAAATCAAGCTTTTCAAATTGACTGATATGTCTTCCTTTTCTTAATGGCATGAAACAATATTTGTTTATGAAAGATTAATATTGGTCATTTACAACAAAGTATCTGCACTGTCCCTAAAATATTTGGTTGGCGTAACCAAGGTGTCTACATACTATTTTTGAAATTGCACACGGGGCATTATTTCAATCGCTGTGGAGACATAACTTCTTAGCCCCATTACAGAGAAATAGGGATAGAGAGAGGGGGAGCGGGAGAAAGTGGAAAGGATGGAAAGAGAGAAGAATGATAAGAAGAAGGAGAATAATAACAGTGTAATAATAAGAAGAAGAAAAAAAGAAAAAAAATAAGGAGGAGGAGAAGAAAAAGAAGATGAAAGAGTAGAAGGAAAAAGAAGGAGAAGGAGGAAGAGAAGAAGACGACGAAGAAGAAGAAGAAGGGGAAGAAACAAAGAGAAGAAAAAAAGGAGACGAAAAAGCAGAAAAAGAAGAAGGAGGAGGAGGAGGAGGAGGAAGAAGAAGAAGGCAGAAATAAAGAGCAGAACTGCTAAATACACAAAGTACACCCGTTAGATTTGCTTATATGTACTGAATTTGCTTTATGCTTATCAACATATCAACGTTTCTTGTTGTCAGGCGTTAAGCGACTCTTTCTTTCATTATATTAATTTTGTGATTACATAACCTTCGATTGTGACTATTGATAACTGATTAAATGGAGCCATATTCTAATAATCAAAGGTCCATTAATGTTGCTTTTAGAAGGAGGTAGGATATTAAAAGCAAGACAATAGAGAAATGGCGCATATATTGTGCAATGCATTAACCTGTCATCTGGTGTAAGTATAGCCTATTGTTTTAATTTTAATAATAACAAAGTATACAGGCTTACAATATTATTTTAAGGCTCAGACTTTCTATTTATAAACGGCTGGTACATGTAATTGATAGCCTAGAGAATGGCGGTAATTTACCACGGATAATAGAATGATGACGTTATGTTTTTTTTAAATAAATTCATGTATTTGGATACTATCTAAATTTGGCAAATATATTTTGCGTTTACTTTTTGTATACCTGATATATTCGAGTTGTGACTTAGCTCTAATGAATACCATATTCGAAGCATTAATTGAAATAGATCTTGTTTTCCAACTGAGAAGACATCACGAAAACGAGTGAAGGAACCCTAAATATGTATTATAATGAAATGTAGAATCTACAGTATATATCTAACATTTTGGAATATATATCGAGCGAGAGAGAGTGTACTTTTTTCGGCAGTATAATTAAACCTTAAAATGTTCATGAAATAAAATCTATAAAATAATCTACTTTCATTTTTTTTCGGGGGGGGTGGGGGCTGTTATGCGCAGGGTTTGGGGGGCATAAAGTCGATCATTGACACGATTTAAAATACAAGTTTTATTCTACCATAACAATTTATTATGCAATATATATATACTTATATATATATATATATATACTTATATATTAACTTGAATATTTATAATTCAGATAATTTATGATCAAATTATGATCGAAATTATTGTCAAAGAGAATAATCAAATGTGCCTTCGTTGATTATATACTAAAATAATAGCTTTGTACCTTTCCAAGAAAAGGTGCTTATTATTGATAATTGTTATTATTAATTAATTATTATTATTATTGCTATTATAATTTGTATTATTAATCATTATTATTATTATCATCATTATTATTATTATCAATTATTATTATTATTATTATCATTATCATTATTATTAGTTAGCATAACATAATCGTACGGGTTGATAAACTGAGGAGAAGGGGTTCTACTGGGAACATTAACGAGACAAAGTATATATAAGTTATTCTCTCAAGCTTAATACATAATCATAATAAAGCAGGACATCAGTTGCTGCAATTCCCGTTTCTTCGATCAAGCTAGATTTCCTTATTGGAATATTAAAACTCCATAGACGCATGTCAAGATCTCAAATTAATTGATTGACGTACATAATCATACCGGACAGGGGGAAGCGGCTTTAAAATCGTTGATTGTGAATTAATTACTTGCATGAAAAAGTGATAAAGTACTTTAACCGTGGAACAATAATTTCTAAATTAGATCCAAGCAGCTGAGCACGTAAGCGTAATTTTACTTGGCCTGAATTAGGTTTCTAGAAGGTACTAGGCTACTCTAGGCTACTCTGAAAGATTTTATCTATAGGCCTATAATTATTTTAATTACAAATCAACTTGATGATTAACAGTTTATTATACTTTCACCGAATGTTCCATCTTATTTGGTAGTTTAACTATGTTACTGTAACATTATGTTAATCTGCCCTGCTTGTGTCAGTAATGTGACCATGTCCTGGGCTCTCTTCTGTTCTGTAAATGTACATGTATATGTATTGTCATTCTTACACTGTTCCTTTATTGCTTTTCGCACAATAAAGTGATGCAAAACAACCAAATCATTATATTTGTTGGTGTTGCTGTAAAGGTAGCTAGGCGCTTATTTATTCGGAATAATTTTGCTACACAACGCAGTCCATTTATTGGTCGATATCCGATGTCACTAGACAAGATCTTTTCTACCGTTTATGTAAATCATTTTACATGTTGTTTCAAGTAGATTACAAATGTGTAAGCCAAGTTAGATGATGATACCATCAATGATAACGGTATTTCAAGGGTGAATCCGCAATTATTAATTTTCCATACAATTTTTTTCTTAGATTTCTTTCATCTTCATCTGTTTTCTAATATATTATTGATGACGTTATCATTATTGTTACATTAATAACTTTGTCCTACTATCAGTATCGTTTCATTGTCATTGTCCCTTTCATCATCACTATTATCATTATCATCATCATCTTCTTCTTCATCACCGTCCCATCATTATCATCATCATCATCTATATCAGCGCCATCATCATCATCACCATCATCATCATCCTCCTCCTCCTCATCATCATCATCACCAACATAATCATCATCACCACCACCACCACCACCACCATCAGCATCATCGTTATCATCGTCATCATCGTCATCATCACCACCATCACCATCGTCATCATCAGCGGCAGCAGCATCTCTATCATCTTTCCCATAAATTTCCATAAATATCAAAATAGATATTTTATGTTCTAAACGAATAATACACAAAAATCAACGCCAACGAATTCAATACACTATCGAAACGTGTATACAGTTGTCCTAAAAGAAAGAAACTTTCCACAAGACCAACCAACCTGGAACAGGAATAAGCATGGACATTCTTCGCCACGTGAGTAACTCCCAAACACACTTTAACACATGAAATAGAGGTCAGGTTCGAGCCCCGGGTACGTCTTTCGGATGGTGATGTTAAATATCGCTCCCAGACGTTAATTATCCTATCTGAATAATCATATCTGATTAAAACTCAATCGCATGCACATACACGCACACTAAACCTTTTAGTTAAGAAAAAGAAACAAAATTAATGAAAAAAAGACATTGCTATTTCCCTCACATATTTCATGATTGCTCATCATATAAAGGTCAGCATTTATAACTTTTTGGTAACTAAATTTATATGCTTTGGGGTATATGTAATACTATGCGAAACTGAATTAAACAGATAAATTAATAACAGAGATGGACGGGGGTTATACCCCCAAGTATAACAAAGAACAAATAGTAGATATTGAATATATAAAACTTACCCTTTCCGGCGTTTCTCACAAAATAACGTCGAAAGTTTGCCTTACTTGTTTACCATACAAACACGAGGGAGAATTTTATTGCTACTTGATGCGTAAGGATCACACCGTCTGCTCGAACAAGAAAGCTGAATCATATACAAGTTTTTGAAGTTCCCAACTGTTCGAAATTTGCATATAATCACATACGAAGAAGCAGAAAAGTATAAATTGTCGAGTTTTTGAACGTCGTTTGTAATGATAGGTTTTCCTTTTAGCGTAAATCTTTAGCGAGTGTTTATAACTCAGCACTGAGTGGATGAAGTGGGGCTTAATACCATTTCATGATAAAAGATTCTTTCACGATGGCAGGGGGATTGCACCTACTTGCGAATGGACTTATTGATGATTAGTTGGACCGCTCCATTCGTATTCAGGGGGTTCTACATAATCAAAAGTATATCGCTTTGAAAACGATCGTATAATTTACAGTCAGTTGATGGTTAAGTGGCTGATTTTATTAGTACATGTATGACATATGATTTCATAAATGAATTATAAACATGCTTATTATTTAATTATACATCAAGAATCTTTCCATGATGAGTCTGTCACCCCTACAAACATTGTCGACGAGTCTTTTGAGATACTTTGTTGCGTATAGGATTCTTTTCGGCGGCTTTCCCCCACAGATAGGTCCCTATATAAACTACCGCGGGCGCTGTGCGAGATAATACGTTTATTCTTCTCCTACCTCTTTGTATTCTCCTGTCTCTAAGGACACACCAAACAAAAAGACAAGAATGGCCTTTCCCAGACGGCCGAGGGCGGTATTACTGTCTAGTGGAATAATCACCACCTCAAGTTTCTATGAAGATGCTTTTAATGATCTTGTTTACTCTTTTGATTAGCTGGGCAAAGTCGCTAAAGTGGGTGTCGATTGTTCAACAAATAAAGTGAAATCGACGGAGTATTTGGAAGCTATCACAGGTGTTTCATAGTGGTTTGGACGAGTCGAAACATTAATTACATAAATTATGAGAAAGTGGGACAGAGAGAGAGAGAGAGAGGATAGATGGGGGAAAGAGATATTCTTAGGGTGGCAGAAATTATAAATACATGACAATCAAATATAGTCAATTAAGAATCAATCCAGAAATACGTTTAAAAAAGATGAATTAACCCCCCCCCCCCCCCCCACAATAACAACAACCAAACAAACGAGAACACAGGCCCATCAAACAAACAGACACGGTTATTTCATACGGGGTGGTTTTTTTTACAAATTCAATAGCAAATGGATGTCATTTCATTATTTTTTTACTTAGAGAAATGCGAAGTTTATGTTTGAGGTCAATTTTTGATTGTGTAATATTTTTTACTTGGGTGTATTTTGAAATCATTTGACCTATTAAAACGCCTTCAGAGGGCTAAAATAATAATTAAAAATGGATTTTAACCTTACTTTTTTACATCCCCCCGTGGAATTTGAGCAACGTTCAAATCATCAAATTTCACATTTCGGAGCAAAGCCTTTCACTCCTCCCCAGTCCATAAACCATGTCTAAGTTAAACAAGTTTCTTACCCAAGATTTTATTTAAAGGTCAAATCCACCTCAGAAAAATTGTTCATTTGAATCAATAGAGAAAAATCAGACAAGCATAATGCTGAAAATTTGATAAAAATCGGATGTAAAATAAGACATTTTTAAGGTTCGCTTATTTTTCACAAAATAGTTATATGCACGATTTAGTCACATGCAAATGAGAGAATCGATGATGTCCCTCACTCACTATTTCTTTTGCTATTTTATTTTTTGAATTATACAATATTTCAATTTTTACAGATTTGACAGTAAAGACCAACTTGACTGAAACATAAAGTGTTAATCAATGGTAATTTCACATGTTCAGGGCGAAATAAAACATTGTTTCACAGGACAATGAGGAGAAAATTAGAATATTTCATATTTCATATAATAAAATGCAAATGAAATAGTGAGTGAGTGATGTCATCAGTTCCCTCATTTGCATACTGACCAGGATGTGAATAAAACTATTTTGTGAACTTATGCGAAACTTAAAAATGTCATAACTTTCCTATTTTACATCCAATTTTGATGAAATGTTCTGTGTTGTGCTTCTTAGATTTTTCTCTTTTTATTCAAATCCACTTCTTGTTGGGGTGGACTTGTCCTTTAAGGCACTCTATATTTCAAACATATTTTGTCATTCTTAGTTCCTACTATGTATTATTATTACCAATGAAACACTATGTTATATCAATTTGTTTGTTATGCATGGTAGACGGGTCAATATACGACCAAAAATAGCCTTACCCGGAACAAATTGCAACAAATGATTTTTCAACGGTATTTTGTACTATTTTACCTCAGGAATAACATACTAAAAATCTACCAAAATCCGCATCCGGGAAAGTGGTTATTTTCAAGATGGCGTCCAAGATGGCCGCCATTCACTGAAAATGGATACAACTGACTAATTATCCACCCTAGAATCCTATTTTGGTTCATATTCCATGGTCTGGGGGTACCAAAATTGATTTAGGCTAGAATGAATTATAAGCCCTCCAGTGTACCAGGCAAATCCAAGATGGCGCCCAAAATGACTGCTGTAGGCTGAAAATCCACAATTCATCTAAATTTGTTTTTATTCAATGGTTTTAAGGGTGAAATAGTACATTGAAACAAGTTACAAGGGCGGCCAGTGGTCTGGTGTGTCCAAAAATCCAAGATGGCTTTAATAAATGGAGTTTAAAATGGCTTTTGATAATTAAAATGGACATAGTTCATTTCACATCCGCCTGGGACTTAATGATTTTGGTGTCTAGACCATGATTTCAATGATCAAATAATACATTGGGACAAGTTACAAGGAAAGTCAGTGGTCTGGTATGTGCAAAAATCCTCGATGGATTCTAAAAGTTGATTCTGAAATGGCTGCTAATACTTAAAGCGGACATAGCTCATTTCATTTTGGCCTGGGATATGTTATTTTGATATCTAAACCACTGGTTTCAATGGTCAAATAATATATTAGGATAAGTTACAAGGACAGTCAATGGTCTGGTATGTCCAAAAATTGAAGATTGCGTAAAAAAATTGGTCTTAAAAATATGCTGCTGATACTTAAAGCGGACAAAGCTCATTTCATATCGGCCTGGAAATGTGATTTTGGTGTCTAAACCACTAGTTTCAAGGATCAATTAATACATTAGTGCAAGTTACAAGGACAGTCAGTGGCCTGGTCAGTCAAAAAATCTAAGTTGGCTTCCAAAAATTGATTCTAAATTGACTGCTGCTACTTAAAGCGGACATAGCTTATTTCATATCGGCATGGGAGATGCGATTTTGGTGTCTAAACTTCTGGTTTAAGGGCCAAAATAATACATTAGGACAGGTTTTAAGGCCAGTCAGTGGTCTGGTATGACCAAAAATCCAATATGGCTTCCAAAACTTGATTCTAAAATGGCTGTTGATACTTAAAAGTGGCAAAGCTCATTTAAAATCCGCCTGTGAGATATGATTTCGGCGTCTAAACTATGGTTTCAAGGGTCAAATCATATATTACGACAAGACAATGGCAGTCAGTGGTCTAGTATGTACAAAATTACAAGATGGTTTCCAAAAATGGAGTAAAAAATGTATGTTACTTATAAAAGGACATAGTGTAATATCTGTCTGGGGAATATGAGTTTGGTGTTAAAAGCATGGTTTAAAAGGGTCAAGTAATACACTAGGGTTAGTTACAATACCAGTCAGTTGTCTGTATGTTAAAAAAAATCCAAGATTACTGCAAAAAATGGGGTGTAAATTGATTGTTGCTACTTAAAAGTATGCATAGTTTATTATAAATACACCTTGGAAGAATGATTTTGCTGTCTATACTAGAATTTACAGGGTCAAGCAATACATTGGGTTAAGTTGAAAGGACAGTCAGGTGTCAGGTATGTCCAAAAATCAAAGATAGCTTTAAAAATGGGGGTCTTAAATGACTGCTGTTACTTAAAAGTGGATGTAGAACATTAGAAATACACCTTGGGGATATTATTTTGGTGTCTACACTAGGGTTTCAAGGGCCAAACAATACTTTGGGACTGGTTACCATGATATGCAGCTATCCATTTTGCCTCAAAATCCAAGTTGGCTTAAAAATGGGTTCTAAAGTGACTACTGTTACATAAAATATCTACCTGTTAGAAATAATCTTGGTGCCTACACTTAAATGCATGGGAACAAGTTATCATATTGTTTCAAAAGTTGGTAACAGCACCCATTTTGATGAAATTTTAGAATCCATCATGGATTCTTTGACAAAATGGAGTACTAACCATCCTTGTTACTTGTCCGAATGTATTATTTGACCCTCCATACCACAATTTGGACACCAACATTATTTCTTGCAAATTAATATTGTAGAACTCTTACCACTATTGAATGATATGAGTCGTTTTAGATTCCTTTTTAAAAAACCCTCTTGTGTTTTAGGCAAACTGGACAACTGCATATCAATGTAACCAGTCCAAACGTATTATTTTAACCATGAAAGCATAGTGTGGACACCGAAATCATATCTCCTAGGTGGATTTTAATGAACTATGTCCATTTTGAAAGTAGCAGCAGTCATTTTTTGGAAGCTTTCTTAGATTTTCGCCATACTGGACCACTGACTGTCCTTGTAACTAATTTTCTGCCTTTTGAAACCATGATATAGGCAACAAAATCATATGCCCTTGACGAATAAAACATGAACTATGTCCATTTTAAATACCATTGCGGCTAATTGATGCTATTTTTTAAGCCACCGTGGACCGTACTTGACCACCAATCGTCCTTGTAACTTATCCCAATTTATTATTTGACCCATTTAACCATGGTATAGGCACAAACAAATCATATTCCCGGATATTGAACAAACTATGTTGGGTTTTTTTAAGTAGCAACAGCATTTTTACTCCATTTTTGGAAGCCATCTTGGATTTTTGAACATACCGGACCACTGACTGTCCTTGTAACTTGTCCCAATGTATTATTTGACCATTGAAACCATGATCTAGACACAAAAATCATATCTCTCAGGTGGATGTGATATGAGCTATGTCCATTTTAAGGATTAACAGCCATTTTAAACTAAAATCTTGGAAGCTATCTTGTATTTTCGGACACACTAGACAACTGGCTGTCCTTGTTACTTGTCTCGACGTACTCCTTCATCATTAAAACAATCGAATGGAAACCAAATTAAAGCCACTTAAGTAATAGATGATTATTGCGGATTTTTTTAGACTACGACAGCCATTTTGGGCGCCATCTTTGATTTTCCTGGTACCCTGGAGTGCTAATATTCACTCTAACTTGTATAAATATTTTTTGTTACCCATTAGACCATGGAATATGAACCAAAATAGGATTCTAGGGTGGATAATGAGTGAGTTATATAAATTTTTAGTGAATAGCGGCCATCTTGGACGCCATCTTGAAAATAACCACTTTCCCGGATGCGGATTTTGGTAGATTTTTAGTATGTTATTCCTGAAGTCAAATAGTACAAAATACCGTTGAAAAATCATTTGTTGCAATTTGTTCCGGGTCAAACCATATATTGACCCGTCTATGGTGACAATGAAACAAAGAAATACACAACTTTAAATTTACTTTTCCACCACTTCGGGGGGGGGGGGGTATTAATCACGCATGATATTTCGATCTCGCTGCATTGCCACTGCCCCCTATTCGCACTCTCTTTCCTATCCACTTTTTAAAATTACATAACTTCCTTCAGGGGGGAATTTAAATTGATGTTTGAGATGGTTGATTAGACTATTGTATAACCTACATTACCTTTCTGCAGGGGCTGCATAAGATCATGAGCAAACAGCTTTTATATCATGAACATTGTCGCCAACGTGTTAATGGTTGTCGAAGTATTGTTGTAGGCGAAGAAGTATTGGATTTGGATAACACACTCTTCAGTTTTTAATCATGTCATATTATCATGCTCTGAAGTAAGTTTTGTAGCGTTAATTGGGGCTTATTTTGGTCGAGAGAAGAGGACACAAAATGTAATTTCAAGGATAACTTTGCGTGATAAATAATTATCCATTCCAAATACTAGTAAACAAAAAAAGGGGATTTTTTTTTTGGGGGGGAGGGGTTGCTTAAGCACCCCAGCACCCCCGCTTCCCAGGGCCATGTCGATGACTATGTAGACACTCTGTGAACAGTCACACTGTAGAGGTGTCCACAGTGTGAAAATATCTTCACACTGTGTAATTTAAGCATTTTAACAGTGTGAATAATATTTTCACACAGTTCACTATGTGAACACACTGTGTGGCACTGTATTCTTTCCAACAGGGATTTTTATCCCGGTGTTATTCTTTTAGCATTACTTCAATACATGTGAGTGTACAACCACAATTACAACACCTTTGGTAATTACTTTCACAGTCATTGGTGCACTGCAAAAAACTCAGGTGTTGATTTAACACCAGTCTGGAATCTATATATTTCCACACATGCAGTGTTAGACAACACCACTTTGGTTTTGGTCTAACACCAGATAGGTGTTTATACAACACCAATTAGTATTAAAACAGCATCGGTTTGATTCAAAACCGGTGTTGTTTTAATACTTCTCTTGTATGGACATATATAGATTCCGGTCTGGTGTTAAATCAACACCGGAGTTTTTTTTTGCAGTGTGTTATGTTCAATATCTAGGCCCTAGGGTGTCATCTTTACACCTCAGTGTATATATGGTCGTCTAGGGAAACCAACTGTTAAAACACCTTTGGATGTCACTTTTACACTCTATGGTGTTATGTTCAATCTCTAGGGTAGTTTTAACACCTCGCGGCGTGATCATGTGGGGACACCAACTGGTGTCAGTTATAACAACCGAGTGTTTGCAGAGGAGCTTCAGCACTTCTCATTAATAGCTATAAATGTCAGGTTTTATTTTCTCATGGAGGTTAATGTTGTATTGGGAGGGCCCCTCTTTATTCTGTTTCTGTTTATGGTAACTCACGAAGGAACTCGGCAGGGCAACTTTTTGCTGGTAAACGCCAAGCTGGTATAGAACCAATTACCTAATATAAAACAATTTACGTCTCGGTTAATCAGTCTTAGTGGCTGACCTCATAGACGACAGATATTACTCACGAGTCTTTTTATCATAGTGGAGACAATGGTAGAGTGGGGTTTCGAACTCACAACCTTGCGATTATGAGTCCAATGCTCTTACAACTGGACCACAGAAATAATAAAATGATCACATAGAGAGTGCGCTTATTGTCATCAACCGAACACGAATTTTTATCACAAAGAATCAAGATTCAAGAAATTTATTTCATTTCCATCACAAATATATACATCAAATAGAAATACAAATCAAATACAATTATAAATCAACATGATCAAGTACAGCTCAATTAATAATAATTTTACAATGGCATAAAACCATAACACACTTAAAGGAGAAGTCCACCCCAACAAAAAAATTGATTTGAACAAAAGGGGAAAATCTAACAAGCATATCATAACACTGAAAATTTCATCAAAATCGGGTGTAAAATAAGAAATTTATGACATTTTAAAGTTTCGCTTAATTTCACAAACTAAAAAAGTTATAATGCACATTCTGGTAGGTATGCAAATGAGCAGACTGATACCGTCACACACTTACTATTTCTTTTGTATTTTGTTACATGAAATATGAAAAAATATAGTGTTTTTCCTCATTGTCGTGTGAAAGACATTTCTATTCCTCCCTGAACAAGTGGAATTGCCATTATTTTAACACTTTATGGTTAAGCCGATTGGTCATCATTGTCAAATCTGTCTGTAGAAATTGAAAAAATGAAATATTTTATAACAATTAAAAAAATATATATTTAGGGAGGGACATCATCGACTGTCTCATTTGCACATCACTGAGTTGTTCAAGTAAGTGTTTTGTGAAAAATAAGAAAAACTGAAAAAAATGTCTCATAACTTTCTTATTTTACATCCGATTTTAACAACATTTTTAGCGATGTGTTGGTTAGATCTTTCTCTATCGATTCAAATCAACCATTTTCTTGGGTGGACTTGACCTTTAACAGAAGATGGGGAAAATATATTTCAGTCGATGAGAACGTAAGTATTTTCACAGCACGCGCTCTAATTATACACCAAATCTCTGAAAGAAAAAGAAAATGACTATGAAACTAAATTGAGGATGACCATCTTTTTATTAGGTGTCATCTCCCACTCCCATCATCATAATCCTCACGAATATTCTTTCTCAAAACACTTCTGTTTAAAATATGAGTAGACCTATATGAAGAGGTTACAGACACACCGGAGGAAATTGGACATATTAATCACAAATACTCATAATGTACTGTATACAGAACATCCATGTGGGAGAAAAGAACCCCACATAATATTATGTGGTACATCCAATGTTTGTCAGTCATTCAAACAACAAAACTAATAGGTTGAGCAAATAAAGTCTATTTATTGTTCTGCAAATACGAGGTGTCATTACAGGTTTTTATGCAAACATCATTATTGAGAAAAGCACGTATGTTCTAATAATTTGAAAAAAATCTTATTACTATTTTTTAATCTAAATATGCATTTCTATGTATGGTTGTCTAGTTTGGTATGAGCCATTGGTGGAGCACGGGGGGGGGGGTGAGGTACATGCCATATCCCTTCGATCAAATTTGGCATAATACATTTATAATAATAATGATAATAATAATAATTATTATTATAATAATAATAATAATAGTCAGTTCTTGTATAGCGCATAATACATTATGAATAACGTGTCTATGCGCTTCCAAAGGAACTGGATATTATTAACCCGGCTTTAGCTGGGCTGCCTAGGCGCTCAAGCAATCACGGAATTTCTTCCTACCGGGTACCGATTCACCTCACCTGGGTTGAGTGCAGCACAATGTGGATAAATTTCTTGCTGAAGGAAATTACGCCATGGCTGCGGGATTCGAACCCACGACCCTCTGTTTCAAAGTCAGAAGACTAATCCACTGGGCCACAACGCTCCACATAATAAAACATAGGATTTAAAAAGTGTCTCTTCCATTTTCATTAAATGAAGAGCTCACTTGCAAAAGGGATTAGGTCCAATGTTCATAAATTTTATTGTTTTCTGTCTCTAAACCTCTAAATTTTTAGTCACTCTGATGATACCAAAGAAAATTTGAAATTCAAATAAAAACGTGAATGAAAGTGGCAAAGAAAAATCACGTTTTTAATCAAAAGAGATTGGATTCATTTCAGTTTAGTTGCAAAAGGGGTTAGGTCCACGATGATAATTAAAAAACAATATATAGAACAACAAGTGGAACGCCTCTGGCAGTCTCGCCTGCATTACGCAATTTAACATAGCAGCAGTGCTAACTTTGAAAACTACTATAAAATAATCATTCACAAAAACACCATTCATATAATGATATAATACCACGTTCATTGACCATAGATGACATTTGAACGGTGACTTAAGACTTGTCAACTACACCCATGTCCACATTTCATTCACTCTATCCATAAACTTTCAAAGTTATGATGGCACTTCAACAATTACCCCAACATGGCCTAAGTGTATTGACCTTAACTGACCTTTGACTTGGTTTTGTGACCTGAAACTCACAGGGGATGTTCAGTGATGCTTGATTACTCTTATATCCCAAGTTTTATGAACTAGATCCATAAACTTTCAGAGTTAGGATGGTAATTCAACAAATACCCCCAACACGGCCAAAGTTCATTGACCTTTAATGACCTTTGACCATGGTCATGTGACCTGAAACTCGTACAGGATGTTCAGTGATACTTGATTACTCTTATGTCCAAGTTTTATGAACTAGATCCATAAACTTTCAGAGTTAGGATGGTAATTTAACATATACGCCCAACACGGCCAAAGTTCATTGACCTTAAATGACCATTGACCAAGGTCATGTGACCTGAAACTCACACATGATATTCAGTGGTACTTGATTAACCTAATGTCCAAGTTTCATGAACTAAATCCATAAATTTTCAAAGTTATGATGGTAATTCAACAAATACCCCGAACTTGGCCAAAGTTCATTGACCCTAAATGACCTTTGACCTTGGTCATGTGACCTGAAACTCAGGCAGGATGTTCACTAATACTTGATTAACTTTATGTCCAAGTTTCATGGACTAGATCCATAAATTTTCAAACTTATGATAGTAATTCAACAAATACCCCCAACTTGACCAAAGTTCATTGACCCTAAATGACCTTTGACCTTGGTCACGTGACCTGGAACTCGAGCAGGATGTTCACTAATACTTGATTAACCTTATGCCCAAGTTTCATGAACTAGGTCCATATACTTTCTAAGTTATGATGTCATTTCAAAAACTTAACCTTCGGTTAAGATTTTGAAAATAATTTTCCCAACATGGTCTAAGTTCATTGACCCAAAATGACCTTTGACCTTGGTCATGTGACCTGAAACTCAGGCAGGATGTTTAGTAATACTTGATTAACCTTATGTCCAAGTTTCATGAACTAGGTCCATATACTTTCTAAGTTATGATGTCATTTCAAAAACTTAACCTTAGGTTAAGATTTGATGTTGACGCCGCCGCCGCCGCCGCCGTCGCCGCCGCCGTCGCCGTCGGAAAAGCGGCGCCTATAGTCTCGCTCTGCTATGCAGGCGAGACAAAAATGAAGACAGGTAGATTTCTTTTATACCCAATTATATGTTCACATGATAGGGTAGTATATCATGACAATTTAGTTTCTCATAAAATATTGCAATAAGTGAGAATAAAAAATATGGTTTTTCTCGGAATGGTCCAGAGTGGACCTAACCCCTTTTGCAACTAAACTCTTCAAATGCTCGAGGCTCTTAGAAGAGAGCAAAACAGAAAGGCAAAGAGAACTTAGAGAGAAATACAAGGAAAGGTACATTATAAATGAGGGAACATGTCTGTCTTCATATATGACCATATAACTTTTCATCTTAATCGTATTTTCAAAGATAGTGAGAACCATTTTCCACTTGTCAGGAAATTGTAAAGTAACGTACGACACGTACACTACATATATTGCGAATGGCCAAAAATGTCCCGATATCATCTAAACCGGTTAAAGATAATTCATTTAATTCTTGATGCGCCTTAGTTCGCACCTTCCATAACTGCGCATGCAAATACGGTGTTATTAATATTACCTTCAAAATGGTCAGCACATATTTTTCAAATCATTGCTTTATGCAATATTCAAAATCAAACAAAGGAACATACATGTAGGTGTATACGTAATAAAAAGGAAATAAATCCAGATCATAAACTAATGAATAAACAACCCTCGACAAAGTCTTCATTTTGCTGAAGGGCATTTGACAATATATTCTCTACGTTTCTGAAAGCGTTCTGTGTCGCGGTTGTGAAACCTCCGTATTATATATCTTTCTGAACCTGATGATGAAGATGATCCACATAATTTATTTTGCGCCATATTTCTGTTAAAAACATTCATAGGCGCAGATTAATCCAATTAAGCTGATTACAACACATCTGCTGAAATAAGCAAGTTTTGAGGGGCGGTTTGAGCTCAATGTTGTCAGTTTAACGGAGCGAAGAAGGAAGGGAGTTACAGAGGTAATAGATGAAAAAAGAACGCCTGAAACCTGTAGCACGTCTTCTGTTTAATTTTCGTACACCTCATTATATAAAAGGCCAAAGTGATGGCCTGGACGTTTCTGCAAACTTGGCAAAAGGTAGTCGAGTGCTTTTTCATCAATATCATAGCGCATCACCACAAATAATCTAAAATTGCGAATTTCGAATAAAAACAACTGTGAACTTGATGAGAATATTACTCTTTTTCGTATTAAGTTTCTGCCGTTTTCTGGAATTCTATTCCTCCTTCCTTTCCGTGGTTTACTTGATCCTGTTTCCTCATTGCTTGGTACTCGTATTCCGTCTTTATTCGATGTTGAATAAATGAAAAAAGGAACATGAATTATGAATAATAATTGTGTTTTTGACAATTAATGTTCCGATCAGAAAATAGAATAATATGAAAGCTTGTTATGTAAATCCAATTTGATAACATTAAATACAAATCTAACAACAACAAACATGGGAAGGCCTATAGGGTATCGGTCATTTTATTTATATCTTTTCCATGTTTTGTGTTTTTCTTTCTTATTTTCTTGTTACACTCATCTCTTTTAATCACTTGAAAAGGGATAACTATGAGGTGCCTGTAGGGGTGGGTAACTGTCACAGTTTAAAACACTCAGGCCCGTATTCTGAACTCGGGTTTAAATTAAACCCTGGTTTAAAGTTGTGTTTAACTATGGACAGCCAATTTGACTACAAATCACTAAAATACACATACAATTGATCAAATGATGTAACACTCAAATTGTTCATAATTGTCTGGAATGATAACTGAAGTATTTTGAAGTATTATTCTTCGTTTTAAAAGCAATAGGAAACCAAAAAAAAAAACATGTGAAATATATAATATAGACAGATATTTTAAATGTTTGGCTCCCCATAATTTTAGCATAGACATGACAGAGTTAGACCGTGGTCTAAGTTAAACCTGACTTCAGAATATGGGCCACTGTTTTTAAGCTTTTTTAGAATGGTGATATAAAATCAAAGCTACCTCGTCTGCGTTAAAGTCCTTGCCTACCCCGCAGCGGAGTGGTATCTTCCATTTCTCAGGCAGGCAGCAACACAATCTATCGACCACTGGACATATCAAACGGGGGTCCAATTTTCTCGGATCCTGAGGGCCTGAATAATCACGTGAGACATAGATGGGATAACAAATTTATTGGCAGAATTAACGGTACCAAGATTTTCTCTTGATCCGGGTTTACATGTTTAATACTTACAAGCACTTCTCATGATCTCGATTATTCATCAGTTGAACTGCAGGTGTAATACAGAGTTACACAATTTTTACAAGTTTACTATATCAGCCAATCAGATTGATGTTTTTCGGTAGCTTTTAACTGTTAGTGTAAATTTGTTATTATTACACGTTTTATGAAACGGGTCCCTTGCCTTTGCTCTACTAACCTGTTAAGATGCTGATGATGAGAGCAGAGATAACGGAAACGATGAATGAGAATATACCCCACCAGGTGTATGAAATCTTATACAAATCAAACGAGGAAGGCCTAAACATGGCAAAAGAAAATAACAACACATTGTCAATATCATTATTTTATCACATTAAAAAAATATGATGGGTTACCAGTCCTGGGCCCTGTTGCATAAAGCATTACTAACAGTAACTTTGCCACCAGGGAAGCGTTTCATCAACAGTTTCGTCCGACAAGTTGTCAGATCTGACATCTTTCCTAGATTTTGATTGGCTGAAAGACACTGTTACTGTGGTAACTGCCGAATAAACGTCTGACAAGTGCTTTCATGAAACGCTCGAGCGCGCTCGAGGTAACTTGCATGGAAGCCTTGATGTTGATAGGCCGTTGAGCATCTTGCCATGGTAGTTACCTAGTCTGCAGGCACAGACCCTGATTGAAACTTTTTCAACAAGTGGGTCTCCACGCAAAGACTAGCACATGTAAACCTGTTTCAATTCTGAGCGAGAGGGCCTTCAGTACACAAGGCATTATCTGCTCCCCATCAGACCGTGAACTCAAGTGAATGGTTTGCACAGCAGACTAGTCATTACCATCGGAGGGCGAATGGTAAGTTTTATGCAACCGGGCCCTGGTAAAGTATCATGAAGCAAGCAGATGCTTCCGAGATGCAGCAGAGTTGCCACACAGTGGAATTTTTTATCCTATGCAACAGGAATTCTTTAAGTGAAAAATGACACTGAAGATGATGTTACCAATTGCAATATGTATTTTCAAACTTCTTTCAAATGCATATTTTCAAGCAAAGGGCTTAAAAATAAGATAAAAGAAATGAATAATATGATATTTATCACCAATATCACTCTAAAATGTCGAATAGGGGTAGTCACCTCTAGCTTGAAATAGCCAATGGGTGATATCATTTTTTAGGGTAGATAATGCTGTCATCCATGCCTAACAATGGAGTCTTGGCACTCTTGTTGGAATGCCCCCCAGGGAGCGAAGAAAGTGCATACATTGTGTGCGGGCATGCCAGGATCCGATGACCGGGGTAATAACAATTGCAATGTAAAGCGCTTAGAAACAAAATGTAATAAGCGCTATAATGTATCTGTTATTTATTTTATTATTATTGTCCATCCGCCTTTTCCACACTTTTCAACTCTTTACGGCTCTATGACAGCAATTATTTGTATTTGCCTTTTCCATAAAGAGCAGTACAACTACGGTTTTTTTTCGATTTGACTTTTTAAGACGATTATTAAGATAGATGGTTTTTTTTATAATGCATTTAGGAAAGGTTATTGCAGTTAAACAAAAGACATATCAATATTATTTGAGTTCATTAAAATACCTTTGCGAAGAATCAGAGGATAATAACTTACTCCGATATCCCAGAGTCAGACGTCGTCATTTCTTCCATCATCAGCATAGTTGTTGTGTCTTCGTAGTTCAATAAAGTGGTCATCGACTCCGATGTCGAGAGGAAAGTTGAGTTTTCCAAAGAGCAAAGGTCGGCTGAGAGGGGTGGGTCTTTGGGTGGATGGGGGTAAATCTGCGCCCCTATACCAACCCAGAAGGCGAAGGCAAGACCGAGAAGAGTCCCTGATATGACCCCCTAAAGGAGCAATAGAATTCATACAAGAATAAAGTTGAAGATTATGACGATGATGATGGTGGTGGTGATGATGATGATGATGTTGATGGTGGTGATGATGATGATGATGTTGATGGTGGTGATGGTGATGATGATAGTGATGATGATGGTGATGATGATGATGGTGGTGATGATGGTGAGATGATGATGATGATGATGATGGATGAATTGATCTTTTGATTTTACAGATGAACATTCTTACCTCGTTTAAAAATAGTATAAAATTGAGCATAAATGGAAATGATTGAGCAAAAATGGAAATTTGTGTGGTTTTTTTTTTCGAGTAAAATGGAGTTTCAGTTACTTGTTTCAGTGACGAACAGTTCATACACGAAAAAAAAGAATAAAAAACATTTTCTTACATATTGATTCATTTCAAATTATGAGTTCCTCATCCTCCCCAAAAGCGGTTATGATTTTGAAGAGTCACATTATACGGTGGAGTAGACAGAATAAACACGATAAATGAGAAGTGTTACGCCCTCAACGTTCGTCAACACTCACCTTTGAGTTGATCCATGGGAAGAACATTCCACACGAGAAGAGAGCCAGGATAGGACCACCGCACATACCAAAGAGGTTCATTGCCATCTATCAATTGCGGAAAAAGGTGTAACCATGAGTTTGTTGGTTTACACAGTAAAAACGTTGTTTAAAATACCTTTTATGAGTTAAACATGGGAGATTATTTATTACAAATACTAGTCTATTTTGCTAGAATCCCATCGAGAATTGTAATAATAATAATAATAATGATAATAATAATGATAATAACATAACAATAATAATTATCAAAGGACAAGTTTATCTTGATTTGCTCGAAATGAACTGTCATTGTCTTGGGTCGTGCTTATATGTATTTACATATTTATACATTTGAATATATACGCATTTTTTAGCAATTAATTTGATTTTCTATACCTGGAGGATTTCTCCCATCTCAGATGCTAGGAGTGCAGAGAAAATGGTCACAACACCAAACAGCAAAGCTACATGGGGTAAGAACAAATTTTTAAAGAGATTTATTAATCTTTATCACTTGGTAAAATCTGATTCCTGAGTTGTTATCGTTCCAAATGGTTGATTCTTTCATTGGATTCAATGGCCATTGATAGTCTAATAATTACTATTGATTGAGTAGAAGAAATAACCAACTGTCTCACGATGTATAAAACGTAGTTGGAAAGCGACGTTTCGTCTGCAAGCTGCTAGACTTCGTCAGGCAATTACTATTGAGTTGGGCTAAGCCTGTATGTATAATTCTTGTTCATTTACCAATACTGATTAGAAGAACAGTTTACTGATATACTATTGTTATATAAAAGTGAAAATCCATATTTCAGTGTTCGAAATGAAATCTGAAAAAAATAGTAATACTATGAAAATTATCTTTGCCCTATTGATCGTGGGCCCTGTAGCCACCGTGCAGCGCCGGAGCGACGTAGCTCTATCCCTTGAATTGTTGAACGGCAAAAGGGTAACAGCCCCGTCTTTCAACGTCTTTTGGTCTGACGCGGTCGGGGTTTGAACCCCCGACCTCCCGGCTGTGGGACAGACGCTCTGACAACTGACCCAACATACCGGTATATAATCCCATGATACATTATCATAATTATTTATATCATTATTTTATCATTTATATCATAAAACAAAATGTTCACATGAAGTGATTGGTTAATAAATTCAAAACGGTCAAAATCAAATAGACCTCTATAACGACCTTGTGGGATGGCTAACGGTAGCCGTCTTCCTTTTTTTTTCTCCGCTGTTTTCTCGTCTGCTATTTCTTTCCTCTTTTCTATCACTTAAAAAACAACAACACCAAATAAGTTGCCCCTTAAGTTCCACCGTTAGAATAATAGCGTATTCTAGCACCCACTTCGCAAACGCTTTCTGCAACGTTCAGAATCTATTGAAAATGCTCGTCAAATCACAATGGACAGATTAGAGGTCATTGTCGAAAGTTGTCATTGTCGAAAGTTGGTGCAACGAACGGGAAAGCGCACCGGCATAAGTTTCGGACCGGACAAGAAAATCCAAATATATCGTTTGTCCAGAGTCAAGAATGGCACTGCTGTTTTTGATTCTCCGATTTTTTACAAAGGCTGTGTTGTTATGAAGGGCTTTTGACAAAAAAGATTCTCTGCGTTGAAGAAAGCGTCTGGGAAGTGGTCGCTAAAATGGCCTAATTCGCCTCTTACCAAATCCTTTTGATATCCACGTGTACTGACTATCCTTCATGTTTGGCCAAATGGATTTGATGATATCTTCACCGGCTACTGCTGCGAGGGCATTTAAACCCGATGAAATAGTACTGTGGAATAGTAATAATACACCCATACTACAAGAATTACATTGGCTTCCTGTAAAATCCCGTATTGAATACAAGATATTACTCCTAACATACCAATGCTTACAAGGTCAATCGTCATTCTATCTCAAAGAACTCATTGAACAGTATGTACCCCCAAAGAAAATTAAGGTCAAACAACAAATATCTCCTAGTAGTTCCCAAAATTAACACTCAATTCTACGGCGCTCGTTCATTCAAAATGTCCTCTGCTGAACTTTGGAATAAATTACCCGATATTGTTAAACAAGCTAATAATGTAGAATCCTTTAAGTCCCTTTTGAAGACATTCCTTTTTGTAGAATAAGATATACATGTACCAATTAATTGATTATATATATATGCTCCTCTGTGAACAGGCTTTTCTTTCTTCTCCATTCTTTCCATTCTTCTTTCTGAAGCGCATAGAGACATTATTATAATCATCGTTATATGCGCTATATAAGCAATATTTTATTATTATTATCATTATTAATAATAACAATACCGGTCGTTATAACATTTTATCTCGTTTTGATAATTCGTTGACACTCAAATAGTATGAATCCTGAATATATCAAAACTTTATGTACTGTTGAAGAGAACTGATAACGTAATGTGTTGTCATATTTGATATTTTTACCACCCGTAGACATTTTTCTTATGTTGCCGACATAATTATCAACGTTACAGAAAAGAACTTTCATAGTAAACCCTTCAATAGTTTGAAAAAAAAATAGATATGAAAAATAATTTTACGCTTCCATAATGTCTATGTCGGAATTACTTCATATCAATTGCAGCTGTACGTGAATCGGTGGCAAGAAACTTCAATTACAAACAAGCGTAAGGCCCTTTGATTAAACGTAATATAGTAGCTGATCTACATACAATTGCAACTCATCTTTCTTAAACGTTCCTATTTTGGGGACTCACGATGAATTTTTCAAATTGGACGTTATTTTTTTGCAACGCTGAGATTATTTTGAGAACGATAGTAGCCCTGAAAATGACACAAAACTCGTTGTCATGGCGAACTCTTAATGGTAAACAGCCGATTCATCTATTGCCAACTCGTCCACTCATCACATGGTCTACCTTCATTTAGTCTGATGCCATTCCGTCCATCAACATTTCGTCTAACAGCCATTTGGTTCAATAACCATTTGGTCCAATAATCACTTCGTCAAATCAAAATCAGTTCATCTATGACCATTTCGTCTTATAACCTTTTGGTCTAATATACCCTTGTCTTTTTATTCATTTCGCCCAATTAACACTAAGTCCAATTAGACCAAATGGTATATGGGCCAAATGGCAATTTGACTAACTGGTTATTAGACGAAATGGTGAGTGGACGAAATGGCAATTGGACCATGTGGATAGTGGACGAAATGATGGTAGACCAAATAATTGATTGATTGATTGATTTTATTTCTACATTCTAGATAAATATGCAACATATCTACAAAAAAGGTGATACATTTGAGTTTGACAAAACAATAAAGCAATATAGTCATAATAATACAATGAAAAATAGATATCAACAAGAGACAAGAGGCAATATTTAATAAAAAGAAAATATCAGTTTAAACGGATGCAGGAGACCGCCACCGTGAGCGGTTAAGCTTGAAAATGATGGCGGCCTCGTAAAAATGGTACATAATAGTAGATGAGTTGGGAATTGGACGAATTGGCACTTATACCAATCGGAAAAATAAACCTTCTTATTATTTTACCTTAATGCTGCGCTGAAGACTGCCGACGTGAGTAGCCCAGGTAAACCTGGCATCGAACCGAACAGATCCATGATGAAATAGGGCATCAACTGGTCAAACATGGAAATATAACATCCAGATATTTTATTTATGTATTTATTTATTCATTTCACATCTTTATACAGGGTAACCAATTCAGCTATACACGATAAAAACATTAACAATGATAAAAAGCTGCTTTACAATTGGGCCCTGTTAATTGAAATACATACAAATTATAATGATAAATATATACAGTACATAATATACAAAATTGACCGAAATAAATCTTTAAAAATCCCAACCCTCTGTGCCGTCATCAGATTCATCACAAACACACAGAAGCACCCAAACCCACACACACACACACACACACACACACACACTCCATCACATACTATGGCACTATAAACATACATGCCATTACTCTTAATTTGTTGTACACTGCAAAAACTCCGGTGTTGATTTATCACGACCACACGGGTTGTGTGGTCCAGTGGTTAGAGCATTGGACTCATAATCGGAAGGTTCTGAGTTCGAATCCCCACTCTGCCATTGTCTCCACTTTGATAAAAAGGCCCGAGAGTAATATCTGTCGTCTATAAGGTCAGCCACTATGACTGATTAATCGCGACGTAAAATGTTTCTTATATAATAATACCAGCTTGGCGTTTACCAGCAAAAATGCTGTCCTGCCGAGTTCCTACGGGAGTTACCATAAACAGAAACAGGAATCTATATTATGTCCACGACAGAGAAGTATTGAAACAACACCAGTTTGGAATCAAACCGATGGTGTTTTAATACCAATTGGTGTTGTGTAACACTTCTCTGGTGTGGACATATATAGATACTGGGCCGGTGCTAAACACCGGAGTATTTGCAGTGCAGTCTTTATTGATCATTCAGTTCAAAATCATACAGGGTCTGAATCATTATGCAGAATATAACAAAGGAAATTAACATAATTGCATCTGAGTAAAAAGGCCTGCACAATCTAAGATATTACAATATAACAATTAAATAGACTATTGCAATATATTTGTTAAGAACAAAAATGATCTGTTTTAGCAATATAAAAGAGTATGTATATTGACCCTTATTAATAAAAAAACAAATATTGTGTCTTTAAATGATTGTGAGCAGTGGATAGAATTCGACTTCTTTCTGTATCCATTTATAGATACAGAAACGTTATGGTTTCGAAACGTTATTATCCAGCGCTAACCCACAAAAAAGGTTGCTTTTATATTAACTTTACAACTTTTGTGTTCCATTTATCTGGCCCAAAAATGCTATTTACAATTTTAGAGCATGATCAAGACGAAAACAGCTATTAGGCCAATGTAGGGTCATTCACATTGGCAGTGAATCATCGCGGAGTTTCGTGCGCACTGCAAAAACTCCGGTGTTGATTTAACACCAGCCCGGAATCTATATGTCCACACCAGAAAAGACTTGAAACAACACCAGTTTGGAATCAAACCGATGCTGTTTTAATACTAATTGGTGTTGTATAAACACCTATCTGGTGTTAGACCAAAACGAAACTGGTGTTGTTTTACACTTCTCTGATGTGGACATATATAGATTCCGGACTGGTGTTAAATCAACACCAGAGTTTTTGCAGGGCGGGTTTTCTGATTGACAGAAAAACCACATGAAACTCCGCGATGAAGACCCCACGAAACATCGCGAGCCATCTTGCGGTTTTTCTATCACCGCGCCGAGTTTTCTCATGTGAATCCAATGATCCGGAACTCAGTGATGCAGCAGCTTTGCGCGTAAATTAATACATTGCGCAAGCGCACTCGTGTCCAAGAGTCCGCGATGTTTTTAAGGACGTTCCACAGTTAAAGTGAAATCCATGTCATTTTCACCAAACTTTGCTCATAGATACTTTAGAACCTTAATATTCGAAATATGCAAAAATTAACATAGGTCCATGTGCTTGATTTTTTGCTATAGAGCTTCAAAGTTCACCCAAATTGATATTCTTAAGAATTGCGCATTCAAACGAATTTGGCATTTTTAGACCGCCCAAGATTACTACAATGAGTTTAAACCTCTATTACTCAGTCAAAATACATGAAAAAGTCATCAAATTTCGCAAGAGAGTTAATAATTGTATCATTAGAATGGAGAATCTATTTATAGTGCTATTTGTTTGCAATTTTAAGTTTAACAGCACTGCCAGTTCTTAAAAATGGCGTAAAAGATAACAAAATCCCAATCTAAAAAATGTGAAATTTCAGTAACAAACTACAAACGTACAATATATGCTGCACTTTATTCAAAATCCATGTCATTTTCACCAAAATTTGCAGAGTTGTAGAGGAAGGTATACCTAAGAGGTACAAACATTAAAAAATAGGGGTTCATGTGCTTGTTTTTAAACTATCAGCATTTTTATTAGAGCAAATGTGCTTTTTAAAACACCAAAAATGCGCCGAATGCTTTGTATCTATGTGAAGAAAAATCAAAACCACTCTACAATTTATTCAAACTCGGGGTAATATTCGTGATTTTTGGCAGCACTGCAGAGTAAAGTATTTTGAAATTGTAGAGAATTTTTTTTGAATGGTCCATGGAATAATTCAATTTTTTAGTTTCATGAAATAACACATAGGATCTGCAGTTAAAGTGCAGAAGATGAGAAAAATCAGCTCAAACCTGCAGCTAATTAATCACCTGTTCATTCATTGTGACGTCAGCGCGCAGAGTGTAAACTATGCGCAGATCATAATGCGCACAAACATAACTGTGGAACGTCCTTAAGGGTCCAGAAAGATCGCGATGTTTGGCTCCAGTGTGAATCAAGGGAAGGAAAGATCGCGATAAGCCCGCGAGTCAAATAAACGCGGTCTTTCAAAATGAGAACGGCCCTATATTGTCACAAACCTGATCATAGCTCGCTATGGCGCCTTGGATCTTGGGGTCACACCCAGCGTAATTAGCATACATGACCACGCCCACAATGTGAGGGAGCACCTGAACCAAGATCATACCAAACATGGCGATCCATATTGCTCTAAAATTAAGAAAAAAGAGAGAAAATTGAAAGGGGGAAGGGGAAACAGAAGGGGGAGGGGGATACAGTGAAAAGGGAGATAAAGCATAGAGCGGGACGTGATGGAAGGGAGCGAGAACAAAAGAGAGAAAAGTGAGATAGCGCGGAGAACGATTAATGGAGTGAAGAGATCAGAAAAAGGACAAAAGGTTAAGGGAGAGAGGAGAGAAGTAGAGGATGAGCGTTGGTAGAGAGAAATAAAAAAGGGGGAAGGGAGAGAGAGAGAGAGAGGGGGGGGGGTAGAGAAAGAGCAGATAGAGCTAGTAGGGGTTAACAAATCATAGGTCGTGGATATTTAAAAAGTATATTATGTACAGCTACTCGATCTATTTGAAGCAAAATTTGTGGGAACTTTAAAAGCATGTTGGATATAATAAGATAATCAACAACTAATAAATGAATAAGCTTGAAGAAATGTCAATATTCGACTGGAACGAATCAAACACTATTCACCCTCTTTAACATGTCTAAACAAAAATTGGGGAAAAGGGGGCAAATTAGACACATTCCATGAGGTACTATTAAAAATTGCCTGCACTCGGAATAAGAAGAATAAGCTTGCAAGATGGCACGGAATACATGAGTTTGAAGAGCTGCATCATTATAACTCACATTCTTGCTTTCTCAATGGACCCACATGTGAGGTATCTCTGCACCTGAGCCTGATTCACGCCGAAGATACTGGTCCATGACAAGGTTCCACCAATCAAAATCCCCCATATCGTGTGACGTTGTGTGACGTCAGTGCTAAAACTGAAGAAAAAAAAAAGACAATCTGGGGAGTGTTTCATCAACATTTCTGTCTGACAAGTTGTCAGATCTGACAACTTTCCTTGATGTTGATTGGCTAAGGAGCACTGTTACTATGGCAACTGTCGGATAAAATGGGACTTGTCGGATAAAACGTCCGACAAGTCCTTTCATGAAACGCTCCCCGGGTGAGCATTTCATCAAAGGACGTGTCGGGCGGTTTATCCGACAATTTCCTTTTCCTGTCTGTCATCCTATCAAAATCAAGGAAAGTTGTCTGAGATCGGACCACCTGTCAGACGCAAATGTTGATAAAACGTTCCCCAGATTTTTGTTTTATCACAAGATTTGACTTTTTTCTATCCATCCACATAAAGCTTTAAATCGAGTAGGGGCGCCGTCTCCGGGTGCTCGCATCACATGTTTTTTACAAGTAAAGAACGGGGGGGGGGGTGAGAAAGAGGAGTACAATAGAACTTGAGTTCTCCTATCTATCCATCGATCTACCTATATCTACCTATCTATATATCTTTTTTAACTGTGAATCTATCTATTTTATAATATAAATCTATTTTATAATATGAAATAGATAAATCACAAATTCACACAAGATAACATATTATGTTCTCTTGTGTATTAATTTCTATTACTTTTTTTTTCATTTATATATTCATTCGTTCATTCACTGATTCATTATTATCATTGTTTTTATTTGTTATTATTGTTATTATCATCATTATTATTGTTTCTATCATATTTTATCGTTTTATGGGGTTGGTAACATTCCATACCCAGCCTTGTTTAGTGTGATTCCCGTGACTGTCATGACTCTAAAAAAAATGAAAAGGCACTGATGCTTCTTTCTTTTTAACTTACATCCATAAGTTCATTCTATCGTCGACCGATGAAGCAATCTGCCAAGCATTGCCTATCCCACCAACTCTGAGGGCGCCCTGGATGATGACGGCGATGAAACCGACTACCATCAATGTCATCTGAAAAACGTCAGTCCAAAGAACAGCTTTCATCCCTCCCTGAAGATAAGAATAAAAAATGGATATGTACTACGTTTGTTCATATTGATTTTTATATCAGGGCCCTCAAGGACAGCAGTTTGTGTAAGTGATTGCGATTTGTTCATGGCCAGCCCCTCCTCTCCTTTCAAAACCGTTCTGCGCCTACTGCCAGAAATCTGCACGAAACTGCCCCCCCCCCCCCCCGTGGCGGACCGTGACCACTGAACTGGAAATACGTATTTCCAGTTCAGTGACCGTGACCCGGAGGAGACAAAGCATTGGAGGGGCACAGCATTGTTCACAAAGAATACAGTGCCCCTCCAATGTTTTGTCTCCTCCGGGTCACGGTCCGCCACTGCCCCCCCCCCCCCCATGGGCAGCTATACAGGTACATAACTTTGATCCTAAAAAAGCTTGTGCCAAGTTTTCAAAGTTTTAGGCCTACATAATTATGTTCCGTGACAAAAGAAACTTTCCAACGGAATTGAGCCATTGTATCCCTTTATCATCAAGTGCCGCGCCTCTAATTTCTTAAGATTGCAATAATATCTAAATTAGAATGAACATCTCAATGTAATATTTCATTTAAAAACAAAAAAATTTTGAAATTGTTTTTAAATACACTTATTTAATACTTAATATATTTAGAACGCAATCTGTTTCCTTCTTTTTTTAGAGAGAGAGAGGCGGGGGGTCGACCACAACCATGGTAATTTTAAGGAATATAAAGAACAAAACATAACAAAACAAAAACATAAACGCCAAGTCAAATAACAGCAGAGCAATATATTTCTACACTGCAAAAAAAATGGTGTTGATTTAGCACCAGCCCACACGAGAGAAGTATTGAAACAACACCAGTTTGGAATCAAACCGATGCCTTTTTAATACTAATTGACGTTGAATAAACACCAGTCTGGTGTTAGACCAAAACGAAACTGGTGTTGTTCAACACTTCTCTGGTGTGGACATACATAGATTTCGGGCTGGTGTTAAATCAACACCAGAGCTTTGGCAGTGTATGAGTTTATTTTGTGAAATGGATTTTCGAGTTTTTTGGTTAATATTATCATACTTACTATTGTGGTATAAAGCGTGCAGACAATACCGATAGCGAAAACCGATCCCCATAGATTTAATCCTGTCACTGTGTGTATTTCAATAAAGAACAAAATCACATTATTAAAGGACAAACATAGTAGGGGGACACAATACCAAATGTCCCCCTACTTTTTTTGGTCTTATGATGGTAACAAATACATCATCAAAATCGAAATAAAACATGTATGTTAGGACGAGATGACCTTACTTTTGAGATGATAACCTTTTTTCTTTCTTTTTTGCTTGTCAAATTTATTTTCGTCCAAATGACCTCTTAAATTTGTTGAATTTGGCTTGTCAAATTTTCCAGCCCCTTGTCCCCCTACTTTTCGGGAAAGATTTCCGGCCCTGGGGACAAGCCTACCTTAACTAAAAAAACAATTTAAATAAAAAGAGAAAAATCATACAAGCATAACACTGAAAATTTTGTCAAAATCGGGTGTAAAATAAAAAAGTTATGACATTTTGGAGTATCACTTAATTTCACAAAACAGTTATATGCACATCCTGGCCTGTATGCAAATGAGAGGACCGATGACGTAATCCACTCACTATTTCCTTTGTATTTTATTATACGAAATATGAAATATTTGCTAATTATTGTCATGTGAAACAATGTTTTATTCCTTCCTGAAGATGTGGATTACCAATTTACCATTGTGTAATACTATATGTTTTAGTCAAGTTGGTCCTCACTGCTAACTCTGTCAAAAATGAAATACTGTAAATTATGATTCAAACAATACAAAACAAAATAAATAGTGAGTGAAGGACATCATCGACTGTTTCATTTGCATGCCACTGAGTTGTGAATATAACTGTTTTGTGAAAAATAGGCGAAACTTTGTTATTTTACATCCGATTTCGATGATTTTTTAGCGTCATGATTCTTCAAGTTTTCTCTATTTTATTCAAATCACCATTTTTCTGGGGTGGACTTGACCTTTGATATGCACATAAACTAATAGGAATATGCGTATATTCTTCATTATATTTAAATCGTCCATTAGAGTTCTTCATGCTTTGATTGCCCTTCGGCAGTTCTGATTAAGGGCCACACGGAATGGCTTTGAATGGGGGGAAATGCGTCATACCAAAATGGTAATTTTCGTTTAGTGGTACACGTATACTGATTGGGCTAATTATTGTCATGTGAAACAATGTTTTATTCCTTCCTGAAGATGTGGATTACCATTGTGTAATACTATATGTTTCAGTCAAGTTGGTCCTCACTGCCAACTCTGTAAAAAATGAAATATTGTAAATTATGATTCAAACAATACAAAACAAAATAAATAGTGAGTGAAGGACATCATCGACTGTTTCATTTGCATGCCACTGAGTTGTGAATATAACTGTTTTGTGAAAAATGAGCAAAACTTTCTTATTTTACATCAGATTTCGACGAAATTTTCAGCGTCATGATTCTTTGATTTTTCTCTGTTCATTTATTCAAATCTACATTTTTCTGGGTGGACTTGACCTTTGATATGCACATAAACTAATGGGAATATGCGTATATTCTTCATTAAAATTAAATCGTCCATTAGAGTTCTTCATGCTTTGATTGCCCTTCGGCAGTTCTGATTAAGGGCCACACGGAATGGCTTTGAATGGGGGGAAATGCGTCATACCAAAATGGTAATTTTCGTTTAGTGGTACACGTATACTGATTGGGCCGGACCCCCACCCCCCCCCCCCCCCCACTTCCCTCAACGAAGCAGACTCCATTCCAACAATATTCAGGTCATGGTGTACAGAACTAATCATATCATCATCCCGAACACGCTTGAAACATGCATTTAAAAAATATATCTTTAAAATATTTTCCCCATTTCGAGGCACTGTCGACCCCTACTAGCTACATATATGCGCTAGCCGCTATGTGCTCTTGACTATATATATATATATATATATATATATATATATAACATAATGAGATGAGGCAAGGCCAACTCAACAGATGACGCAGGACACCATTATTTGCTTTAGCTTTCGTCTTTTAATTGAGACTTCGTCAGAAGCGTCTGAAAAATATAAGGAGATACAACATCCAAGTTTGTTTTGCACATCAATGAATTATCACCAAGTTGAATATATTCCACAATGACAAATTAATGAATGAACAGATAAATAAATTAATGAATGATAAATAATTAATTCAATTAAAATAATAATGACATAAATGAAAAAGACATACCTGTAATTACAGACTATTGTGATAGTTAAGTATGACCGTATCCTATCTCGTTCTTTAGGAAAGTGGCAAAAATTGCCAAAAGAAAACATTGGTTGCTAGGTGGTGAAAGCGCAAAGCGCATTGGTAATGCGCATAAAATTTATGTCACAATGAGTATGAATATTCATGATATTAGATATCGTAAGCTGGAGGATGATGACGAAAACATTGTTTCTTACAAGCATAGTAATCAAATCTCTATGAAACGATATAAATTTTGAAATCAAATCGAGTAAAGATTATAAATAAAATTGTTGATAATTCGCGTAATGACCAAAAGTCTCACTTCTCAAGCTTGGGTCATCTAGAAAGCACTTAACAAATACATAACAATAAGTATAAAAAAATCATTTAATTAGTGACACTGATGTAACAAATGTGACCATGCACATCAATAAATTATCACCAAGTTGAATATATTCCATAATGACAAATTAATGAATGAACAGATAAATAAATTAATGAATAATAAATAATTAATTCAATTAAAATAATAATGATATAAATGAAAAAGACATACCTGTAATTACAGTCTATTGTGATAGTTAAGTATGACCGTATCCTATCTCGTTCTTTAGGAAAGTGGCAAAAATTGCAAAAAGAAAACATTGGTTGCAAGGTGATGAAAGCGCAAAGCGCATTGGTAATGCGCATATAATTTATGTCACAATGAGTATGAATATTCATGATATTAGATATCGTAAGCTGGAGGATGATGACGAAAACATTGTTTCTTACAAGCATTAACTTAAATCTCTATGAAACGATATAAATTTTGAAATCAAATTGAGTAAAGATTATAAATAAAATTGTTGATAATTCGCGTAATGACCAAAAGTCTCACTTCTCAAGCTTGGGTCATCTAGAAATCACCTAACAAATACATAACAATAAGTATTAAAAATAATTTAATCATTTAATTAGTGACACTGATGTAACAAATGTGACCCACGATTGAGGTTAATTAGAAAATATCTATTCTTCTACATTGATGCCGTTTGGTACAAGTGTCTTAAGTTTCAGAATCCAATATGACTCTCGTTTGAGTATGATTGATTCATGCTGTTTTCTGATAAGTTCTATTCCTACAATTTGAATATCATCTGTGGAATGATTATCAGAACTGAAGTGGGCAGCAATTGGGATTTCCTTGCGTCTACTCGTGTGATATTTCTTTATGTCTGATCGTGTGTTGCACATTCTTGTGTACAGTGTATTAGTAGTCTTCCCGACATACTGTTTGTTGCAGCGTTTGCAAGTAATGAGATATAATACCCATGAAGATTTGCAATTGATTTGCTGAGTAATTGGGAATTTCTCTCCTGTTACTGTGCTTACGAAATATTTAGTGTTCAACATGAATGGACAGATACAACATTTCTTAGCTTCGCATTTGGATGAGCCCATGTGTTCACTCTGATTGTTTTCAGAGTTGACTGAAACACGGGACGATACTAATAAGTCTTGAAGAGAGCGGCATCGTCTAAATGCGATAAGGGGTGGTTCTGGAAATATTTCCTTTGTCACTTCAGATTGATGAAGAATGTCCATGTGTTTGCGAGCAATTTGGGCAACTTTACGCAGGTTGGGGTGATAGGTGAGCACAAGAGGTGCACAAGAGGTGCACAAGAGGTGCTCACCTATCACCCCAACCTGCGTAAAGTTGCCCAAATTGCTCGCAAACACATGGACATTCTTCATCAATCTGAAGTGACAAAGGAAATATTTCCAGAACCACCCCTTATCGCATTTAGACGATGCCGCTCTCTTCAAGACTTATTAGTATCGTCCCGTGTTTCAGTCAACTCTGAAAACAATCAGAGTGAACACATGGGCTCATCCAAATGCGAAGCTAAGAAATGTTGTATCTGTCCATTCATGTTGAACACTAAATATTTCGTAAGCACAGTAACAGGAGAGAAATTCCCAATTACTCAGCAAATCAATTGCAAATCTTCATGGGTATTATATCTCATTACTTGCAAACGCTGCAACAAACAGTATGTCGGGAAGACTACTAATACACTGTACACAAGAATGTGCAACACACGATCAGACATAAAGAAATATCACACGAGTAGACGCAAGGAAATCCCAATTGCTGCCCACTTCAGTTCTGATAATCATTCCACAGATGATATTCAAATTGTAGGAATAGAACTTATCAGAAAACAGCATGAATCAATCATACTCAAACGAGAGTCATATTGGATTCTGAAACTTAAGACACTTGTACCAAACGGCATCAATGTAGAAGAATAGATATTTTCTAATTAACCTCAATCGTGGGTCACATTTGTTACATCAGTGTCACTAATTAAATGATTAAATTATTTTTAATACTTATTGTTATGTATTTGTTAGGTGATTTCTAGATGACCCAAGCTTGAGAAGTGAGACTTTTGGTCATTACGCGAATTATCAACAATTTTATTTATAATCTTTACTCAATTTGATTTCAAAATTTATATCGTTTCATAGAGATTTAAGTTAATGCTTGTAAGAAACAATGTTTTCGTCATCATCCTCCAGCTTACGATATCTAATATCATGAATATTCATACTCATTGTGACATAAATTATATGCGCATTACCAATGCGCTTTGCGCTTTCATCACCTAGCAACCAATGTTTTCTTTTTGCAATTTTTGCCACTTTCCTAAAGAACGAGATAGGATACGGTCATACTTAACTATCACAATAGTCTGTAATTACAGGTATGTCTTTTTCATTTATATCATTATTATTTTAATTGAATTAATTATTTATTATTCATTAATTTATTTATCTGTTCATTCATTAATTTGTCATTATGGAATATATTCAACTTGGTGATAATTTATTGATGTGCATGGTCACATTTGTTACATCAGTGTCACTAATTAAATGATTTTTTTATACTTATTGTTATGTATTTGTTAAGTGCTTTCTAGATGACCCAAGCTTGAGAAGTGAGACTTTTGGTCATTACGCGAATTATCAACAATTTTATTTATAATCTTTACTCGATTTGATTTCAAAATTTATATCGTTTCATAGAGATTTGATTACTATGCTTGTAAGAAACAATGTTTTCGTCATCATCCTCCAGCTTACGATATCTAATATCATGAATATTCATACTCATTGTGACATAAATTTTATGCGCATTACCAATGCGCTTTGCGCTTTCACCACCTAGCAACCAATGTTTTCTTTTGGCAATTTTTGCCACTTTCCTAAAGAACGAGATAGGATACGGTCATACTTAACTATCACAATAGTCTGTAATTACAGGTATGTCTTTTTCATTTATGTCATTATTATTTTAATTGAATTAATTATTTATCATTCATTAATTTATTTATCTGTTCATTCATTAATTTGTCATTGTGGAATATATTCAACTTGGTGATAATTCATTGATGTGCAAAACAAACTTGGATGTTGTATCTCCTTATATTTTTCAGACGCTTCTGACGAAGTCTCAATTAAAAGACGAAAGCTAAAGCAAATAATGGTGTCCTGCGTCATCTGTTGAGTTGGCCTTGCCTCATCTCATTATGTTTAATATTCACAACTCAACAGCGATTGGTAGAAGTAAACTTATCATCACACTATATATATATATATATATATAAACAATTTAGATTTAGATTTAGATTTATTTATTTCCGTTCAACATTTTTTTTCAAAAAATAATCAAAGTAACAATACATATGCAATATAATACAGACAGATCAATGAAATTTCGTAACAAATGTTGAATATAAATTAAACAAAACTACAGTGTGTATATATATGCACACTGCTATACAAACTATACAAACCCCTGTTTGTATATATACACAATGTAAGCATGCACTTGACAATGCATCATCTGATAAAAATGCACCTGCTTGCACAAATCATTTCGAAATGGAATGCTGCGACGTAAACAATGACATTAAGGTCAATAAAAACATGTTTGTATATATTTATATTCTTTTGAGAATTGCTAAAAAAAAAGGTCAAGCTATAGAGCCTTGATATATTACGGGGAAACATTAGTCTGACGGAGTTTTTCTCTCTCAAGATGTTATGGCGATAACCCCTGGAGCTGAATAAAATTCATAAAAATAGACGGAATTGAATTTTGATGGAATGTTAAAAAAATACAACCCAGGAAGCAATAAAAGGTCAACAGGTGGCATATTGTAGGAAAAAAGCAACATTATTTATTTACATAAACATGAAACACGGCAGAAAGTTCAGAACAATTTTCTTGCCAAACTGGCCAATTTAAATTTAACAAAGATAATAGCAGGGTACTTTTAACATTCTCATTTTGAAGGCCCATGTTACACGAAGAGATTGAATCAATTATTACAACTATGGAAAGCCAATCTAGAATGTATAACATTATCGTTCAAATTATTTTCAACATAATTATATTTATGTATTTAGTTTTGGAAATTTACTCGAAGTGCTCGATCGTAGGATACTTTTAATTTGGGGTCATAACAGATTATCTCTTAAAATGTTGCGATTGATCCAATCAATCACAACTATGAGAAGCCTTCAATGGAAGTGTCTAGAATTTTAATTTTTTTAATGTTTTCTTTCAACATTTCTATAATATTTTATTTATCATATTGATAAATCAGTCAGTGTATAAACTCGGGTGTTAAAATTAACACCATTTGGTGTGGAGGAGAGGACCACCACATAAGGTGACGAATTTAAACAGGGGCGGTATTTTGACAATTAAACCTAGTCTAAACTAGAATTTTAAACCACATGCACCTCTATGGAATGCTTAATTTGCTTCATAATTTTTCTTTATTCGTGGCAAATTCCACACCAATCAAATGAATGGCTTCAACCCTGGGTTTCACACTATACCCTATCCTAAACCTAAGATAAAACCCTATTGCAATTACCCAAACCCTACATCATTGACGAAATTAAACCCGAGCAATTTATTGTCGCAGGAGCAAATGTAACGTCACCCTGGGGGGTGCACACCGCCATGACCTGCCAACTGAACCGGTTTCTGTCAGTGATCAGTATTGGACATGAATAATGATTTTGTTGAATAGATTGCATGGACACATATAAATATAATCTTCTAATGAAATGCTACTTTATCGTAATATAACTTACCAGCATTAAGAGCCAAGGAGGGTGCGTATAGAACAATACCAAGGTAAAAAATCTATATATAAAAAAGGTAAGATGGGATAATAAGAAAGAGCGGAATCCCGTTTCATAAAACTTGGTTTAACAGATTTGCGATAACAGTTAAAAGCTACTGAAATCATTCAATTTGATTGGCTGATAGTAAACTTGTTACAGAAATTGTGCATTTGAAATATGCTATTATTATACCAAGTCTTTATTATTTGTTAAACATGACCCAGGACTATGTTCATATCGATTTTGTAATGTTTATTAAAATAACATGTTATCATAATGATAATTAAAAAAAAAAAATATATATATATATATATATATTAATTACTACATATATATAGTAATTTATATATTACTATATATATCACTATATATATATATATATATATATATATATATATATATATATATATATATATACAGTATATATATATATATATATTGCTATGCTCCTTTTAAAATCTACGATTTTATTTTTACGGCATTTACTAAACCTTTTGTGATTATTATATATATATATATATATATATATAGTAACTTTTATCTTATTTAAAAAAACAAAGAAATTACAACGTATATTACATTATTTAGTACGAATCGCAATGCACAAATCAAACTACCTACACAACCTGAAGAAAAACAATTCAGTGAATGGAAACAAACAAAAAAACTATACAAAAAATACCCCCCCCCAAAAAAAAAATAGAATAAATAAGATAAGGATAGCCCCTCTCCCACCGTAATATCTCAAGCGCTAGAGAAAAACTCTGCACAATTTTTGAGTGGTCTATTTTATCGTTTATAACTCGTTTCTATTTTGCTTTTCCTTTTTTTTTTTGGGGGGGGGGGGTCTAAAAACATTCACACCCGATGTTGGAGAGACGACATTATTATCATTATTATTGATATTATTATTATCATTATTGTTTCTTATCATAATCATTATTATTATTATGATTATTGTTATTATTATTATTATTATTAATGTTATCAATTTTATCCTCATTATTATTATCATTACTCGAAAAAATGCCAGTGCCCAAATTAAAATCCCGAATCTTTATCATCTTAGAATTTGATTAATATTCCACTCACCATGTAGAGAAAGAAAATTCCCATCCCAAGATAGCGAGCAAAGCGATTGAACCGTAACTCTAAGTACTGAAAGAAAATATGATGCAAGATTATTGGGATTATATCGGATAATAATGGCTGTAAAGAATCGACATTCTTATATATATATATATATATATATATATATATATATATATATATATATATATAAATGTGTGAAGTTATACATGTACTACAGCTTTGGCAACTCTTTTATATTTAAATATTGTGTGAAAGAAATGGATGAAGAGAACAATGGTAGGCGTAGCTTAAATCAAGGTTCCCCAGAGCTATCTACCCTTTTTGGAAAAATTGGTGATGCCGAAAAAATGTCTCTGCCGGGAATCGAACCCGGGCCCCCAGCTTTGAACGCCGGTGCCTTAACCACTAGACCACAGAGACGGGTTAGTGGTCTAGTGGTTAAGGCACCGGCGTTCAAAGCTTGGGGTCCGGGTTCGATTCCCGGCAGAGACATTTTTTCGGCATCACCTATTTTTCCAAAAAGGGTAGATAGCTCTGGGGAACCTTGATTTAAGCTACGCCTACCATTGTTCTCTTCATCCATTTCTTTCACACTATATATATATATATACACAACAAAAAAAGTAAGTCCCCCCTAAATCAAATTGCTGTAACTTTTGAACAGAACTTTTTTGAGATATGATATTTCGCAGGTAGTTTTCTACACTCATTAAGCAACTCCTGGTGAAAAATGAAATTTAATCGGTTGAGTCATGCATGAGTAATTAAAGATTGAATTAAAAATGACCATTTTTGAAAGTCACAAGAGTCGATTTTCAGATTGTGCTAATACAAAGTTGGGCAAAAGTTGTTTTAGGTGAATTTTATGGTGTTATGCTGTTTTACTATCCATCATTTAGCCACTCCACACACAGTTTTGATATCGTATGTTCATGGTTGAGTGAGCACAATGTATTGCAGGGGCCGCGGAAGCGGGGAGAGAAGGGGGGGGGGGGCTTTAGCCCCCCCCCCCCCAAACTTTTTTTCCAAAAGCATGTACAAAAATGTAGAAATGACCATACGATTGTGATTTTTTGCATGGTCAGCCCCCCCCCCCCCCCCCCACTTTGACAACCGTTCCGCGGCCCCTGTATTGTGACGTATCCTCATAGGGGATTATGGTAGTATCATCTACAACTTGTTAGATCATGTTAAAATTTGAAAATGTTGGTGTCTCCCCCGATTAGCCCCCTCCCTCAATTTAAGATTCTGGATCCACCACTGATTTGTCCATAAATTAAATTGATCATGAGAAATTGTTATGAAAAGAATACATTTATGCAGTATAAAGAGTATTCATTCTTAAGTTTTCGAATGTGCTCGCTCAACCATGAAAATGTTTAAAGTTCGGAAAGTGTGTGGTGATAGAAATGATGGATGATAAAAACAACAGCTATTAAAGTCTCATTTGAAACCGAATTTGCCCCCAATATTCACCTTATTACCCTTTATAATGAGTCTGTGACATTGAAAATACCAATTTTCCCTCTTTGATGCGTGCTCACTCATCCATAAATAAACAAATCGATCTGATTTTTACACAGAATTCTGACCATAGATTGATAAACATTACTGCCAAATTACATTGGTAAAGACAGCCTTGAAAAAAAGTTCCACCCTATTGAATAAGGGGCTACTTATTCTTAAACATATGCACCCATAATGTACACAAGTCTATGAGAGAGGAAGTCAACATTTTAACAAATATGAAATGAGGGTTTGTTTCATGGACGATTTTTGTTACTTCTGCCAACAGTTATTTCATGAAACTTCGCACATGGCTTCAGAATAACACTTTCCAAAAGGCGCGCACACCAAAATAACCATTCGATACGGCACAGAGTGGGGCCAAGGCCTTGAACTTTCTTCTCATTTGCATAATTTTTTTATATTGTGTGCTCACTGATGCATTAAACATCGAAATTTTCATAAAAATCAAATCAAATGAACTATGCAAGGAGGTTTGTGACAGATATCCAAAGTTACAAATTGCATTTTTTCCAATAACGTAAAAAAGAGCTAATCACCTCCAACATGTTCATTCAAGCGTGAATGTTTAATCAAACGCCTTTGAATCATTGAAGCATGTTAATTGGTCATGAACATAACGAAAAAGTTGAGAAAAGATCATTTTCAGTTACCAAAATGAAACAATACATGCCTATGATATTTGAAAATCGTATTTTTTGTTTTCAGTAAATGTTCATTGAACCGTGAAACGATGAATATTGTTGAAGATACTCTTCCCCAAAATAACTGTCATCATATTCTATCATTTTTATTGATAGAAATGTGTAAAAAATCCAATTATAGCAAATTTGGACTTGTGTTTATTCAACCGTGAAATTTAGCAAAAAAGTTGTATCGTCTTTTAGAAAGTACCTTTTACAAACCTTCTGACTATTTTTCATGATGAGAATGTGGAATTCGTTCCAATAAAATGGAATCAAAGTAATGATATTTGGCTTGTGACTTTTGAAAAGTGACATTTTTGCCTTTTGACGGTGCTCACTTGAAGCATGACGTAAAATACGTCCATGACATTTACTCAGAGGATAGCTTATAAAATTACCTACACGCTCATGTAAAAATGTATTAAAAACTCGCATGGGTTCGGAAATTATTGATGTTTGTTTAAGGGGGGACTTACTTTTTTTGTTGTGTATATATATATATATAGAGAGGGTATATAGGGTAGATAGCTCTGGGGAACCGTGATTTAAGCTACGCCTACCATTGTTCTCTTCATCCATTTCTTTCACACAATATTTAGATAAAAGAGTTGCCAAAGCTGTAGTACATGTATAACTTCACACACACACATATATATATATATATATATATATATATATATATATAGAAATAGTCTGCTTCGGCATAAGGAATAAAATAATCACAAAAGGTTTAGTAAATGCCGTAAAAATAAAATCGTAGATTTTAAAAGGAGCATAGCTCTCAAAAATGAAAGGTAAAGTCACACTCTTCGTCAGTGCCCATGATGTGACAAAAAAAAAGAGAATTCAAAATCCGTTTCTGAAACAGTCGTGAAAAACACGTCTATTCATGAGCATACGGATTGTGAAACTCACCTTTCAAAGAAATCAATGCGCTGAAGATGGAGGAAGCGCACTGTAAAAGACGCATCTAAAGACGCGTTACCATGACTGCAAGATGACAATGGCGAATCTCCGGCTCCAAAACAGGAAAATCTGAAAAGGGCCTCACCGCCAACAGTCGAAGTTTAGCAGTAAAAAGTACCTGAGTAAAATAGAAATAGTCTGCTTCGGCATAAGGAATAAAATAATCACAAAAGGTTTAGTAAATGCCGTAAAAATAAAATCGTAGATTTTAAAAGGAGCATAGCTCTCAAAAATGAAAAGTATTGGTTTCTTTGAAAGGTGAGTTTCACAATCCGTATGCTCATGAATAGACGTGTTTTTCACGACTGTTTCAGAAACGGATTTTGAATTCTCTTTTTTTTTGTCACATCATGGGCACTGACGAAGAGTGTGACTTTACCTTTCATTTTTGAGAGCTATGCTCCTTTTAAAATCTACGATTTTATTTTTACGGCATTTACTAAACCTTTTGTGATTATTTTATTCCTTATGCCGAAGCAGACTATTTCTATTTTACTCAGGTACTTTTTACTGCTAAACTTCGACTGTTGGCGGTGAGGCCCTTTTCAGATTTTCCTGTTTTGGAGCCGGAGATTCGCCATTGTCATCTTGCAGTCATGGTAACGCGTCTTTAGATGCGTCTTTTACAGTGCGCTTCCTCCATCTTCAGCGCATTGATTTCTTTGAAAGGTGAGTTTCACAATCCGTATGCTCATGAATAGACGTGTTTTTCACGACTGTTTCAGAAACGGATTTTGAATTCTCTTTTTTTTTGTCACATCATGGGCACTGACGAAGAGTGTGACTTTACCTTTCATTTTTGAGAGCTATGCTCCTTTTAAAATCTACGATTTTATTTTTACGGCATTTACTAAACCTTTTGTGATTATTTTATTCCTTATGCCGAAGCAGACTATTTCTATTTTACTCAGGTACTTTTTACTGCTAAACTTCGACTGTTGGCGGTGAGGCCCTTTTCAGATTTTCCTGTTTTGGAGCCGGAGATTCGCCATTGTCATCTTGCAGTCATGGTAACGCGTCTTTAGATGCGTCTTTTACAGTGCGCTTCCTCCATCTTCAGCGCATTGATTTCTTTGAAAGGTGAGTTTCACAATCCGTATGCTCATGAATAGACGTGTTTTTCACGACTGTTTCAGAAACGGATTTTGAATTCTCTTTTTTTTTTTGTCACATCATGGGCACTGACGAAGAGTGTGACTTTACCTTTCATTTTTGAGAGCTATGCTCCTTTTAAAATCTACGATTTTATTTTTACGGCATTTACTAAACCTTTTGTGATTATATATATATATATATATATATACACACAACAAAAAAAGTAAGTCCCCCCTTGAACAAACATCAATAATTTCCGAACCAATGCGAGTTTTTGATATATTTTTACATGAGCGTGTAGGTAATTTTATAAGCTACCATCTGAGTAAATGTTATGGACGTATTTTACGTCATGCTTCAGTGAGCACCATCAGAAGGCAAAAATATCACTTTTCAAAAGTCACAAGCCAAATATCATGACTTTGATTCCATTTTATTGAAACTGATTCCATATTCTCATCATGAAAAATAGTCAAAAGGCTTGTAAAAGGCACTTTCTAAAAGACGATGCAGCTTTTTTGGTTAAATTTCACGGTTGAATAAACACAAGTCCAAATTTGCTATAATTTGATTTTTTACGCATTTTTATCATTAAAATGATAGAATATGATGACAGTTATTTTGGGGAAGAGTATCTTCAACAATATTCATCGTTTCACGGTTCAATGAACATATATTGAAAACAACAAATACGATTTTCAAATATCATATAGGCAAGAATTGTTTCATTTTGGTTACTGAAACTGATCTTTTATCAACTTTGTCGTTATGTTCATGACCAATTAATATGTTTTAATGATTCAAAGGCGTTTAATTAAATATTCACGCTTGAATGAACATGTGGAATGTGATTAGCTCTTTGTTACGTTATTGCAAAAAATGCAATTTGTAACTATGGATATCTGTCACAAGCCTCCTTGCATGGTTCATTTGATTTGATTTTTATGAAAATCCCGATGTTTAATGCATCAGTGAGCACACAATATTCGAAAACTATGCAAATGAGAAGAAAGTTCAAGGCCTTGGCCCCACTCTGTGCCGTATTGAATTGTTATTTTGATGTGCGCGCCTTTTGGATAGTGTTACTCTGAAGCCAAGTGCGAAGTTTCATGAAATAACCGTTGGCAGAAGTTACAAAAATCGTCCATGAAACAAACCCTTATTTCATATTTGTTGAAATTTTGACTTCCTCTCTCATAGACTTGTGTACATTATGGGTGTTTATGTTTAAGAATAAGTAACCCCTTATTCAATATGGTGGAACTTTTTTTCAAGGCTGTCTTTAGCAATGTCATTTGGCAGTAATGTTTATCAACCTATGGGCAGAATTCTGTGCAAAAAATGAAATCGATTTGTTTATTTATGGATGAGTGAGCACGCATCAAAGTGGGAAAATTGGTATTTTCAATGTCACAGACTCATTTTAAAGGGTAATTAGGTGAATATTGAGGGCAAATTCGGTCTCAAATGTGACTTTAATTGCTGTTGTTTTTATCATCCATCATTTCTATCACCACACACTTTCCGAACTTTTAACATTTTCATGGTTGAGCGAGCACATTCGAAAAGAATGAATACTCTTTATACTGCATAAATGAATTCTTTTCCTTACAATTTCTCATGATCAGTTTGATTTATGGACAAATCAGGGGTGGATCCAAAATTTAAAAATGGGGAGGGGCCTATAATCGGGGGAGCTATCAAGTTGTAGAGGATACTACCGAAACCCCTATGATGAAACGTCACAATACAGGGGCCGCGGAACGGTTTTCAAAGTGTGGGGGGGGGGGGAAGGGGCTTAGCCAAAAGTGGGGAGGGGGGCTGACCATGCAAAAAAATTACAATCGTATGGTCATATTTACATTGTTGTACATGCTTTTGGAAAAAAGTGGGGGACCCCAGCCCCCCCCCCCCCCCCGCTTCTGCGGCCCCTGCAATATTGTGCTCACTCAACCATGAACATACGATATCAAAATTGTGTGTGGAGTGGCTAAATGATGGATAGTAAAACAGCACTAACATCATAAAATTCACCTAACAACATCTTTTGCCCAACTTTGTATTTGCCCAATCTGAAAAACGACTCTTGTGACTTTCAAAAATGGTCATTTTTAATTCAATCTTTAATTACTCATGCATGACTCAACCGATCAATCTCATTTTTCCCTAGGAGTTGCTTAATGAGTGTAGAAAACCACCAACGAAATATCATATCTCAAAATAATTCCGTTCAAAAGTTACAGCAATTTAATTTAGGGGGGACTTACTTTTTTTGTTGTGTATATATAATAAACACAAGTTCACAAGGTTGACTGGAGGTTCATCAAATTTGATGAACCTCCAGTCAACTTTGTGAACTTGTGTTTATTATTCAAAGCTCTTCCTGTGAAGGACATCGAGCACTCTATACAAGGATAGAATTCCCGAAGTATATATATATATATATAAACTCCTCAAAAAAGTTTGGAAATCTTACTTTGATTGATAATCCCTCCTCGCTTTTAGTAAATATCTATGTGTTATTAGTATCAATGAATAGAGCATTTATTTTTCTTTAAAATGATACCCTACATGATTTGATTATGGTTCACATGGAGGTGCAGTGCCTTGAAATATGGGGCAAGGTCAAAGTCTAAAAGATGCAAAATGTCACAATAGTGAAAGTCACTGTTCTTTTTTCCGTGGTGATGAGTGAGATTATCAGCGGTTTCTTTTAATTGTTTTCATGCACCTTAACATCAACATTACCATGGAATCAAACACACCTCTGCACAAGCAAACATGCATGGGTATTTCAAACCACGACTCAAACAATGTTATCGCACAGAACCATCACTACATAAACCACAACAAAACATCAAAAATGAAGAAGCAGGGGCTTGATTTGAATGGATTTTCTTTATATATTCAGTGGTTTGTCTTAGTGAGAATCCAAGACGACACTGTTGCTATGTGATTCACTGATTTTCGACAAAGGCAGCATGTCTTTGTCAAGGAAGCTTTTAGAAAAAAAATGCATGTGCTTAATTGTATGTTTGTCGAATTTTTGATAGTTTCTTTGTCGTCTTAATTCTTTCTCTTTCTCTCTCATTTTTTTTCCACTTATGAATATAGATCAAATTCCAATATATTATTTAAGTCTTATATAACAAAAAGTATTTTGAAATGGCTGTAGTACATACAATTGTATAATGAAGGTAAATTTTTTTTAAATAATCAAAATTCAATTCAGAAAAGTATTTTGTTATGACTAAATGATATTTCCATAATATAGGCAATCGGTGAAAACACAATGACATCATGGAAGTGCAAAACATGAGTTTAAACTAACACGAGTTCCGTCTTCCCTTTTTTCTCACTGGCATGCATCATATGCATGATACGGTGCAGAAGAGATATCTGTATATAGCTCAATGTAACTTTTTCTTTTGCAAAGAAGACATCATAAAAAGGTCAAATAATTTGTTGGTACACTTTCTTCAATTTTTCTTTACTCGGTCATGCGTGAAGAATATATGTGCTATATGGACTGCATCATATAAATGCATGATGTATCATTCATCAATAATAATTATGATTAAATCATGATGAAACAGACGGTGAAACAGGCGTCGACAATCTTTACTTTCCTTTTTGTTTTCCGGGTCCCGTAACACAAAAGTTAGCGATAGATCGTACGCTTGATTTTCACGATTGATTGTACACTGTAGTCAATGGTATCAATCGTAGAAAAATGTTCTACGATCATTGCTAAGTTTTGTGTTACGGGCCCCTGGAAGGCGCTTAACTGTCAATATGACTGCACAATGGATGCATTTAAAACTCTTAACATTAACTGCATGAGCTGCAACTTCAACAGTTGTTTTATGTTCTGTTTAGTGTTATCATCATCTCTATATCATTAACGTTTGTTACTTTTGATAACATGAATATCACTCTTATTGAATACATTTAAAGTAAAGCTTATTATATGATTAAAAACATTGAAAAGATAGAAAATGTACGAACCTCATTAGAACTCGTTATACCTAACCGATAGAACGTCGGCATGAATAGAAGCATAGTGATGATGGATGCAAATACACTCGCCAACCAGAACCAACTATGCATGATACCGTGAACGTAGTTTTCGGCTGGTGTTCCGAGGAAGGTGATGGCTGAGATGAAACTAGCCACCAAAGAGAGGGCCACGGGAATCGGGTGCATGTTACGATTGGCCATCAAGAATTCCTCAGCCGTCTTCTGCTTCCCGCCAGCGCAGGCCTGGTAGAAACCTATGCCCAGAGACAAGGCGAGCATGGCACCCAGGACTCCGTAGTCCGCCCCAGAAAACGTCTTAATATCCGGCTCTGACATGATATAGAGTAATTCTTTCTGGTTTAGATAACTTCCAAACTGTTTTATCAAGCTAATTGCAGAATCTGAAGCGTTTTAGGTCGCTCAATTTTAATTGAGGTTCGGTCAAAGCAGGATTTGTGTCATGCATCCGCGCACTCTGAAGTAACCATGAAAAGTTAAGTCCCAACTCAACAGCGTTTGCTTGGTTTTACGACATTAAAAAGTTACCCCAATAGGTCGAGTGCACTTTCGTGTTCTAATTACAAAAACTTTCACTGCTCTCTATAGATACGATCGCAATCTCCTCTCCATATACAGCCAAATTACTTGTCATAAGCACAGAGCTCCTGAATTTGTTTTAAAGTGGTCAACATTTTATAATTAAAAAAAAACATTATACAGACATTGCCTACCTAGAGTTTGAATATAACATTTCCTCTCCCCGACGGAGTTATATTTTACCCAAGGGAAAATGTTCTCCTGAGGGAAAAATATAGCTTCGGAGGGGAGTTGAAATTTTATTTATTAAAAAAGATAGACCAGGCAATATCTGTTATATATATGTATTATATAGTCTATGTGGATTCACCATTAGAAATTGCATTCATTATCATTCTCGCTCTCTGATAAACCCGAAATTCTTGTTGCAGCTCTGATCCATCTACGTCATAATCGAAAATTTTTGGAAAATACCTTAAACGCGTTCTTCATGCAATCGACGCGTTAACACTAGCGCGCAAATCAAAGGCCCGTTCGGGCCCGTTGCAGAAAGAGTTGCGTTTAAGGACGTTCCACAGTTATGTTTGTGCGCATTTTGATCTGCGCATAGTTTACACTCTGCGCGCTGACGTCACAATGGATGAACAGGTGATTAATTAGCTCTGGGTATGAGCTGATTTTTCTCATCATCTGCACTCTAACTACAGATCCGATGCGCGATCTTATGAAGCTAAAAAATGGATTTATTCCATGGACCATTTTAAAAAATATCTCTACAATTTCAAAATATTTAACTCTGCAGTGCTGCCAAGAATTACGAATAAGTCCCCGAGTTTATGAGGCGCCGATTGTACCAATATTATATAGAACAATCATTTGTTATATAATCATTATTTATTAGGACTCGAACCTGCGCCCCCGAGAACTCAAGTCAAGTGCGTTATCCATTGAGCCACGATATTCCCCATAGAGATTACACGTAAGGAAATTTGAGAATTGCAAATCCAATTTTGCAAGCGAAAAACGGGCATGATTTTGGCATCTGATCGAAAAATAAAGGCAACATTAACGAAAGCTAGGAATCTCAGCTACCACATACTAAAAGCTCAGGGAAAACTGACAAGAAACAATGGAGATATGGCTCACGAAATAGAGGAATGTAGAATCTAGTTTTGAGAAAAAGTCATGTCCCATAGAGATTACACGCAAAATGAGGAAAAATGACATGCCTTTTTTCATCGCTGTTTTACGCCATAATGCCTTTCTCAAAATGAAAATTCATGTCAACTGAGGTGAAAGAGTACATTCTAACCTACCATATATTAAATCTGGGCGAAACACAATCAATATTTACGGAGTTATATTCAAATTTGCATAAATTTGATGACGTCATTTTAGAAAAAAATGAAATTTTCAAATTAGGCGCAATTTTGATGACGTCATGATCAAATTGAGGGGCAATGATGACATGAAATCAAATTTAAAACTCATACTCTATCGATATATGAAAAAAAATTGGGGTCAACGGACTATTTAAATAGCTACAGTGAATTTTCAATAGGCATGTTTTTGCCCGTATATGGCCTGTAGTGAGAGCTCGCGCGCACACGTGCTGCAAACTTTAACGGGTGTTAATTTCGTTATTAATGGTCGTAGAAGGTTGATCAAGGTATGAAATTGCTAAGAATTATATCATCAATGCAATGATATAAAAAAAAACTGTGTTTCTGCGTTGCGTTATGGCGTTACGCGCGGAAACGCGCGCGCATACGTGCGCGCGCGCAAATTTTTGAAATGCTTAAAATGACTTGAAACGTACCCAAATTTTTTTATAGGCCATTTTTAGAATTTTTTTGGCTTTGACGCGCACGTACGCGCGCGTCATGACCTTTACATGACCTTTGATGACATTGACAGATGACCTTTAACCTAAAGTTTATGTGATGTAAATATGGTTGATTATTGATGATCCGTTATGTTGATATGATCAAATTGAGAATTTTACAAAATGGCGCGTAGATGACGTCATCGTAATCAGATGACCTTGAAAAGCTTAGTATGCCGTCTCTATGATAGACTCTATATATGACAGAAAAATCAGCCAAATTGATTCAGCCAATTCGGAGAAAAGTTGGCGACAAACATAGGTGCTAAAAATAAATAGATAATAAAGAAAATTCTGACGAAATTAAGAGGTGATCTGTCACAGACAGACCACCTAAAAATTCTGACGAAATTAAGAGGTGATCTGTCATAGACAGACCACCTAAAAATGTACGTCGTATTATACAAGCTAGCAGATAGTCAGATACACCCGTGTATCTGACAAGTTCGATGGTATAAGTAACATTGAGATGTTTTCTATCATGTAGTGTATATGATTATAAAGTGTTTTGAATTGGAAACATGCGCTAAATGTAAATATTTATTTTGATATCAAAATATGAATTGAGTAATTTGAATTTATTTGGCGTTGTGTTTATGTTAATCATCAACCATAATCTTGAAATACAATGGATCTTTAGCATGTATGTAGATTTAGTTGTATGTGAAATAATATGTAGAGTTTATGGAGTTTTGAAACTTTTGGAAACCTACTTGAAGTAGATCTAATTTAGTTGATTTGGGATTGTGGGGGCCTAACTTAAAAATAACATTACCTGCCGTTGATACGGCGTGCTAAGAATTTTTCTTTAGTGTTTGAGATCTACTTGACGCCCCCCCCCCCCGTAGGGATAGTAATTTTTAGTTTGCTTGTGAAAGAAATATGCACCAGTCGGTGACTGGCCGTTTTCTTTGGGGACTTCTCATTTAACAGTATTTTACCTAGACCAATTGAGAGTTCCCTCATTAACTGGTTCACATGCTTTCCAAAGTACAAAATTAATGAAGTTAACTTTCTGCCGGTTCATCAGTTTGTACAGGGGCCGCGGAACGGTTTTCAAAGTGGAGGGGGGGGGGCTGCTGACCATGCAAAAAATCACATTCATAAAATTATGGTAATTTTTACGTTTTTGCACACGGTTTTGACAAAAGTGGGGAGGGTCTGAGGCCCCCAAACCCCCGCTTCCTCGGCCCCTGTTCTATCCATGGAATTACCCGACTAGCTGACTGCAAACTGCATGATTTTGCAGTGTACAAAGAAAACGTCGAATCCAATATCGTTTGGAAAATGACCACAAAAGCCGTTATAGAAATAGATTACTTGAATCTGTGAAATCATTAAGTCCAAAATGTTTTTATGCATGTTTTTATTTTGTATGTAATTGTAATGGTAATTATACATCAATATAAATTTTTGACCTTGTGGGCAAATAACGGCTCTTTTTTTTTTTGGGGGGGGGGTTGATATTCGGTTGGCAAGCAAAATCCACAGAGTGACACACGAAATGTTGACGTGCGCACAAAATGTGCCAGTCCAGTCTTTCTTTTTGGTAAATGTCAAATATCATAGAGTCTATGTCAACTATTGTATGAGAAGGCCCCAAAGCAGGGTAGGAAATACACTGGAACTCAGCTCTAAGGCCGATTTTTTAGCTCCCCATATGAACTAAATAAATCTAGCCTCCAAATAAAAAAATAGCCGTCAGTCAATTATCCTCATAGCCTAGGGTTCAATGTATAACATACTGACATCACTAAGGTCGAAATACATTCATGACTATGGTGGTCAACTGGTCATGAGATTTGAGCCATGATTCAAAGGAAACAAATATTCAATTTGGCATAAACTGAACATTTTTTGCCGTGAAATGTTTCTTTTCCAACAATTCATCGAATAGGTAGGGAATCAGGTATGTTTCATGCAACTTTTTCTCGACCGTGCGTCATTCATATTTTACGAAGAGGGTCTCATAATTATGAAAAAAAGAAGAAATGGATGTTTCAGTTATGAACTTTGATTTCCGAATAGATAGCAGTAAAAGCTAGAAAAATCGTAAAATTGCTCGTCCAAACGAAAATTTGGTAACACCATTTCCATTGTTCTAACTCAGTCATGCATGTTTTATGACCATTGATATGGTCTTTAAATGACAGAAAGAAATCATATATTTCGATTTATACATCACATGAGGAAAAAATATGATTATGGCAGCAAAAACTTTCACCGAATTACGGTTTCGTTTTTTCTGGGGATTCACTATATTCTAACTTCTCAATGAGACATCAAATTATCAATCGATATACTGTATGTTCATGTTTCACCATGTGTTCCTACCTCTCAAATTTGGGCGGAGGTACTTGTCTAGGGAGCCAGCTTGCTTTAGCCTCTCCGCTTTTCTTTTTCGATTTTCGCAACCTGAAGATTTTTTTTGATACTTGAGAACTTTGTAGTTGGGTGTGGTCGCCTGGGCGCCATGAGTTGCAGACTAGCGAGTTTGAATTCGCTCCTTGCCCGCTTTCCAGACCATAATTGCGCATGCTCGTAACTTCGAGAATTTCTCGGAAATCTCTTCGGGACGGAATGTATGAATGCGGAAATAATAACACGAATTCTTGTAATGTGATCGAGGCGGTCTGATACGGTTATTATCAATTTCCACTTTCCAAATAACTATGGAGCCGCAAGTTATCCCGACCTACAACTAGCTACACGGCGGGTCATTGCTTGCTTGTTATTGGTGTTGAACGTGACGATGTTAACATGTGCTTTGTAACCTATGCAATTATAGGTATATGGCTTAAAAAGAATGAAACTTGTATAACTTATACTAGTTGCATTCTTTTTAAGCCATACCCATACACAATTTCAGCGCCCCCTAGTTCTAACATCAATTTGGCGCCCCCCTCGTTCGAACATCAATTTGGCGCCCCAAGTTCGAATAGCAATTTGGCGCCCCTAGTTCGAACATTCAATCGGCGCTCCCCGATGTCGAACATAAATTTTGCGCCCCTACGTCGAACATCAATTCGGTGCAACCCCCCCCCCCCTACGTCGAACATCTATTTGGCCTCCCTAGGTCGAACATCAATTTGGCGCCCCCAATTGGAACATCAAATTGGCGCCCCTAGTTCGAATATCAATTCAGCGCCCCCTAGTTCAAACATCAATGTGGTGCCCCTAGTTCGAACATCAATTCGGCGCCCCCCTAGTTCGAGTAACAATTCGGCGCCCCTACATGTAGGTCGATCATCAATACGCCCCCCCCCCGTTCGAATATCATTTCGCCCCCCCCCCCCCCAGCTCGAGTATCAATTTGGTGCCCCCCTAGTTCGAACATCAATTCGGTGCCCCCCTAGTTTGAGTATCAGTTTGGCGCCCCCCTAGCTCGAACATCGATTCGCCCCCCCCCCCCAGTTCGAGTATCAATTTGGCGCCCCCAGTTCGAACATCATTTTAACATCCCTTCGAACATCATTTCGGCGCTCGAATATCAATTCGGCGCCCCTACATGTAGGTCCAACATCAATTTGGCGCCCCATAGTTCGATTATCAATTTGGCGCCCCCTAGTTCCAACATCAATTCTGAGCCCCCCTAGTTCGAGTATCCATTTGGCGCCCCCCCCCCCCCCCTAGCTCGAACATCGATTCGCCCCCAGTTCGAACATCATTTTAACATCCCTTCGAACATCACTTCGGCGCCCCTACATGTAGGTCAAACATCAATTTGGCGCCCCTAGTTCGAATATTATTTCGCCCCCCTAGCTCGAGTATCAATTTGGCGCCCCCCTAGTTCGAACATCAATTTGGCGCCCCAATGTCGAACGTCAATTGGCCCCCCCCCCCCCCCGTTCGAACATCAATTCGGCCCCCAATTCGAACATCATTTTGACATTCCTTCAAACATCATTTCGGCGCCCTTTTGGTTCAACATCATTTTCTTTCCTGCTCTTCCTCTTTTTTCTCTTTTTTTTCTCCTCTTCTTCCTTCCCCCTCTTCCTCTCTCTTTTCCCCTTTCTCTCTCTTCTCTTCTTTCCTCCTTCCTCTCTCTTTTTTCTCCTTTTCCTTTCCCCCTCTCCCCTTTCCTCTTTTCTTTCCCTCCTTTTCCTCTCTCTTTTTTCTTCCCTTCTTCCCCTTCTTCCTTTCTTCTTTTCTTTCCCCTCTTCCCCTCTTTTTTCTTTTTCTTTCCCTCTTCTTTTTTTTGCCAAGGGGGGGGGGCAAGGCCCCCTCGGCCCCCCCGTGGATCCGCGCCTGGTTAGACTTAAGACTGCAAACAAGTAGCACTATAAATAGATTCCATTCTAACGATACAATTATTAACTCTCTTGCGGAATTTGATGACTTTTTCATGTATTTTGACTGAGTATTAGAGGTTTAAACTCATTGTAGTAATCTTGCGAGGTCTAAAAATGCCAAATTCTTTTGAATGCGCAATTCTTAACAACATTAATTTGGAGCTCTATAGCAAAAAATCAAGCACATGGAACTTTGTTAATTTTTGCATATTTCGAATATTAAGGTTCTAAAGTATCTATGTGCAAAGTTTGGTGAAAATGACATGGATTTCACTTTAACTGTGGAACGTCCTTAAACGCAAGTCAAAAAATCAAACGCAAGTCAAAAAATCAATCGCAAGTCCAAAATGCGCGCTGTTGATTGGTTGAAAATGAAGTTACGCATGATTTTTAGAGTTGCGTTTGATTGCAATTCTTTCTGCAACGGGCCCCTGATTACGCAACTTGTAAGCAGCGAGTGACGTCACCTTAGTGAATATAACGCCGCGATTGGCAATACAACGCAGTTATATTCACTGAGGTGACGGCAAAACCTAGAATATAACAAATGCGATCCTCGCACCTATGGTCACGTGATGGCGTATTGACCTATCACTGATTCGAATCTACATAACCCATGTAATATAACTAGATCTTCACGAAAGGAATCTGTTGCAAAGTTATCAATGTACCAAAATACATGTTTCATTTTTGGTTAGGTTGACGTGCACTCCTTTTCCGGATTTTGTTTTGTTGATTATGGTGGCCCTGAAGGGACGTCGCAAATAGACCAAATCGCGAATATTTACGACGAAATTGAGGACGAAATTCACGACGTCGCCAATTTTGTCGTGAATATTTATTTATTTATTTATTTATTTATTTGTATTTATTTAAAAATCTTTATACAGGATAAGCATGTTCAGATAATATATACACTGTTTTTCAACATCGTCCTGTTGACATAGTAAACATCTAACAATGTACAGAAAAAAATGCATTTAACAATTTAAATTCAGACATAGTAAATAGTAAAAAAAAAATGAGTGACATCGGTATTAACAAACATAGATATATAAAAAACAAAAGATATATGTGCACTGGGTGATGAATACTAAATTGAAAGTTGAAAACATAAACCGGCATAAAGATGAATAGAATGAAGAGCGGAGAGAGTGTTACGCGAAGTGTGTTTTCTTATATTTCCTTTTAAAAGTATCAATTGAAGTTGCATTCTGAAGTTCTGAATCTAAACTATTCCATACATTTCCTCCTGCATATCTTAAGCTATTCTTTAAAAAACTCAATGTTCGGTTTAGGTATAACAACGTTGAGCGAATTGGCATATCTTATATTCATTGGATGTCTATCAAAAACCATATCAATAGAATTACATAAACGTACCGGAGCATATCCATAGACACAGTTATACATAATACATGCAAGGAAATAATTTCGTCTGTTTTCTAAAACCTGCCACTTCAATCTCTTGATAATGTCAATACCATCGTAAGTATAATCAAAATTCTTTTCTACTATTCTTGCTGCTCTTTTTTGTAATCTAAACAAAATGTTCCTATTACTGACAGAACAGTTCCCCCATACCGAACAAGAGTAATCTAGTATAGGTTGAACTGTACAATTATACATTTTATTGAGAACACTCGTATTAGTGAAATTACTGACCTTTTTCAAAGAAAATAACTTAAAAGCTAAAGATCTACTTAGGTTCTTTACTTGCAAATTCCACGTAAGATTCTCATCAATTTCGATTCCTAGATACCGAATATGTTTTACATGTTTTATAATGTTATTATCCAGATGTATGTTTAATTCTTGAGAAGTACGTGTGCTTCGTTTTAACAACATAGCATACGTTTTGTCAACATTAACTTTTAATTTATTTCTCGTATACCACCTACTTATGTTTTCAAGATCAGCCTGTAATTTAGACGTAATGACTTCGGTACTTTTATCAGAAATATAAATAATAACATAATCTGCGTATATATTGCATGAACATGATAATAAACATTCACTTAAGTCATTAATAAAAACAAGAAAAAGTAGGGGTCCAAGGGCACTACCTTGGGGAATTCCTACAGAAAGATTATTAAATTTAGACAGTTTTCCATGACAATAAACAGTTTGTTTTCTACCTGATAAGTAATTAGTAAACCATATCAACTCATTATTTTTAACACCATATCTTTCCAATTTTTTCAATAGGATATTATTATTAATACAGTCAAAACATTAAGATATGTCCAAAAAACAAGCACCGACCATCTCACGTTCGTTAAAAGAATCATACCAATCATCTAATATTCAATTTGAATATTCACGACGAAATTGGCGACGAAATTCACGATGTCGTGAATTTCGTCGTCAATATTCAAATTGGCGACGAAATTCACGACGTCGTGAATAATTCGCGACGAAATTCACGATGTCGTGAATTTCGTCGTGAATATTCAAATTGACGACGAAATTCACGACGAAATTGGCGACGTCGTGAATTTCGTCGTGAATATTCGCGATTTGGTCTATTTGCGATGTCCCTTCAGGGCCGTCATAGTTGATAGGCCTATATATATATGTTCCAGCTGAATTAGACTGTAACACAATGAATGATTATTTTATTAATGTAGGCAAAAAAAATAATTACAAAGAAAATGATATTAACTGGAACCAACCACAGTGTATATATGAATTTGATTTTGAGCATGCTAAACCTGATGAAGTGTTAAAACTGCTCCTGAGTCTGTCATCCACAAGTAACCTAGATGTTATGAATTTTGATTCTAAACTTCTACGTTTAGCTGCACCTCTTATTTATAGTTCACTAAGTCAAATTTTCAATTTAAGTTTATTGTCAGGTATAATCCCGGACGACTGGAAAAAGTCAAGAACAACACCTATATATAAGGGTAAAGGATCAAAATCAGATAAGTCAAACTATAGACCAATTTCAGTCGTTTGTCATATTTCCAAATTAATTGAAAAAACTGTTCAAAAACAACTTCTTGCTTATTTACAAAAGTTTGATCTTATCAATATTGATCAGTTTGCTTTCATTCCTAACCACTCAACTGTCACCTCCTTACATAGAGTTATTGACGATTGGTATGGGGCATTCAATGAACGTGAAGTTGTCGGGGCATGCTTCCTTGACATTTCTAAATGCTTCGATTCAATCGATCACAAGCTATTATAGTCTGGATGATCTGTGCAAAAATTAGCAAGAATTGTTCAAATTATGGTACAAGCATGAAATTTGGCTGACAGGTAGAGTAAACAGTGCTGAACATTTTTAGCAGGGGGTGCCAACCTGATCTCTCCTCGTATAGCAACAGTTGCTAGGTAACATATTTACCGTAGCAACCACCATTTTGGGGTGTTATCTACATTTTAAAAACTATATTTTAACTTCGAAGTGCCAATTTTACAATCACATATCAAGCATCGTTCCAACCATATACAGCAACAGTTGCTAAGCAACACATTTTCCATAGCAGCTATAGATAATATTACTAAATACAGCATCTGGTCATAATATTTGAATGGAAATGGTAAAAAAATTGGTCAAAGTATGAAACCTGGGAGTAAAAAATAAATCGTAAGCCTAAAAATACATAGCAGTCAAAATAATATTATATACGCATGATAATAATGGTGTCTACATTGTAGGTGACAAACCTAATTTTTGATATGCATGCAAGTAATTTGATTTTGTTTCTCCATACTATTTATTCATACATGACACAGCTAACACACCGACAAAAATCATCACTGGGTCATTGAATGTGCTTACTATTTAATGATTATATATGATCTCGCCTGTTATGAAAATGAGACAGGGTATTGCAGTGGATGAACTTTTAGGGAAGCTGAAATTTGATTGATATGAACTAATCGCTCCCAAATGACAAAGCATCATTGGGAAGCAATGGCGATTGATGCCCTCACACTTACTTGTCGGTTTAGACTAACTTGAAGAGCATGTCAGTAGACCTGAAACAGCCTCAAGCATCATTGACTGTATGTTCACTGTATAGCATGGACAGTAGACCTGAAACGGCTTCAAGCATCGACTGCATGTACATGTACCACTTGTGAATACATCATGAAGCTGTACATTTGTCGATTATACAACAACACATTTTAATAGAAATGGTTATCTCTGTAATTGACACTAATCATTAACGTCGCATCCTATCATGAAGATGAAGCGGTAATATGCAAGATCTTGTATGTTGTACCAGGACATCAAAAATTTTGGCTGGAAAATGGAAAGCAATGTAAAGGTGTTGGTACAAAGCTTTCCAACCTGCTTGAAATGACTTCTTTCATCATTCTTGCCCATTATATTTCAGCATCTTTAAACAAAACAAAACAAAAACTAATGATTCTAATCCCAAGTTTACTAGAAGCAATTGTCACTGTATGTATCTCTTTTATTTTATCATAATTCTGGGCACTTGAGTCATAATTTACATGATATTTTGCAACAGTTTCTAGATGATGAAGGAAAATAAATCAATTATATATACACTGTTAGTTTCCAATAGCTTGGGACTTTGGGTAGAATTCTAGCGAATTAATCGAACATACATGTTACGTGTCGCACTTGCCTTCTCAGAGTAGGGCATATATTTAGTCCAAAATTTAAGTTAAGACTATCTGGGTTAATCATAAGTGCGGGAAAGCAAGACCACTGTGAAACATGCAGTATGCTCGACAAATAATAGCAGATGCAACAGAGGAATATATCAAGAAAGTTACAGTCATCATCCTCTTTGGTGGGACAATTACTTGTTCATCAATCAAAGTGAAAGAAACATTTCTCTCTATGAGGAAATTATATTGCGAGACAAGGTGGTAATGCCATCAGCAGAATCATTTCCATCTGAGTTGGACATGCCAAGAAGTATTGGAGGTATATGGAAAGAAGAAGCATATCAGAACTTCATGCTTATGTTTTGTGGTATGGATCGCGTCGAGCCAACCTGATATCATAAGTGCTTCATATACGTAGGTGACAAAGTCAGATGCGCATAGTCCTGCAAGATCTATCAAGTCATGATCGATCTTGAAGCTGCAAGATCCCGGCCAAAATACCTGCAATTGGAACTAACAGGTCAAATTAACTTCTGCACGTGCTTTCAAGCTAGCCATGGATCCTGGAGCTGCAGGATTGATCCAGGTCAAAACACCTGGAAACAGAAAGGACAGGTCTAAATCAACTTCTGCAGGATCGAGCCATGATAGATCTATCATATAGCTGCAGAATCCAGGTCAACATGCCTAGAAATGGAACTGACATGTCCAAATCATCTATAGCAAGATCTTTCACGTCATGATAGATCCCAGAGCTAAATTATTAATCCAGGTCAAAACACTTAGAAGAGGAACTGACAGGTCCAAATCGACCTCTACAGAAGTCACAATGGATCATGTAGCTGCAGGATCCAGACCAACACCCCTGGAAACGGAACTGATGGTCTAAATCGAATCGTACAAATCTTTCAATTGATGTTAAGTCCTGGAGCTGCAGGATTAATCCAGGTCAAAACACTTAGAAAATAATGGACAGGTCCAAATAAGCTTCTGCACAAGCTTTCAAGTCATGATCAAATAAGCTTCTGCACAAGCTTTCAAGTCATGATAGATCACTGAGCTGCAGGATCCAGGCCACCACGCCTGAAAACAGAACTGGCTGGTCCAAATCAACTGTTGCGAAATCTTTCACGTGATGACACGTCCTGGAGCTGCAGGATTGTTTCAGGTCAAAACACCTGGAAAAAGAACGGACAGGTCCAAATCAACTTCAGCAGGATCAAATTATTTAGCTCCAGGATCCAGACCAGCATGCCTATATAGAAACAAATCTGACTGGTCTAAATTACCTCTAGCAATATCTTTCACGTCATGATAGATCGTGGAGCTGCAGGATTGTTCCAGGACAAAACACCTGGAATCGGAACTAACATATACAAATCAACTTCTGCAGAAGTTATGATAGATCATGTAGCTGCAGGAACCAGGCCAACAGGCAAGGAATGGCACTGAATGGTCCCAATCGATTCTAACAGATCTTTCACGTCATGATAGATCCCGCAGCTGCGCATGATTGATCTAAGTCAAAACGCCTGGTCAAATTCAACTCCTGCCCGTGGCATTCGGTTTGGGAACGGCATGGAGAACTAATATGATCTTCATTGCAGGCTACGGAAGGGAGTGGGTAAACCAAGGCAAAGTGTGTTGGCTTTCAAGCGAACGACTACTGTTAGGGATAAAGTGGTATCCAAGCACTCATTTGAAAATTAACTTCTGGCAAGATTTCGGTGTTTGAAATAATTCTAAACTTTAGTTGACTCAATCAATTCTTTGTGGTCATCTCTTCTTGGTTATCTCTCCAAGATCAGAGATATTAAGGTTATAAGTACCCATATAAGTACCCTGACCTCCTGGGGAGTTCTTGTAACCGTTCTTCTACAAGAGTGATATTGTAGAATTCTTCCAAGGGTCGATATTTTACATATGTTTAAGTTAATCCATAATATGGTTTCCAAATGGATAAAGATTGGTGTTAAAGGTGAAGTTCTTTTAACATGCAATAAGTATTATTATACCAATAATATGGAACCCATAGACATCGTCTTTGGAACTATGAACCATATCATGAGGTAGTTTAATTTGTGCAAGGTTTTACTTTTTAAGCATCTATTAGTACCTCTATGATTGACACATTTATATTCTCACCACACGGCCTTTAACCATTGGTTGCTACAGAAAACATAATTTACTTAGCAACTGGTACTTCGCATCCATGGGCTTGTATACATTGTTCTTTGGTTGTTGTGATTAATGCATTAATGCTTTAATAGAAAAGATGTGATTCATAGAAATTATAATCCTAAAAGATACCCTATAATAATTGTTACCGTGGAAAATGTTACTTAGCAACGGTTTCTATGGTGCTCATTAGGTCTACCTATGGAAACATTCATAATATGATGAATCTACGGGCCAAATTTAATTTCTGAGCTATTCTGAGTAGATTATAATGATCTGAACTAAGATAAAGAATTTGTTGCTACGGAAGAGGGTCACTTAGCAACCGTTGCTATGAATAAATGGATCAAAACTGTTGTGATACAAAGGAACATGCTTTAGATTAAAATTTGTATGACATATCGCTTGTGAAAATGTTACTCAAGCCCAATTAAGCTCAGTTACTAAGGTAAATATTTTACCTAGCAACCGTTGCTATGTTTGGTGAACTCACGTTGGCACTCCCTGCTAAAAATGTTTAGAATAACTTACTCTACCTTTGTGCCAATTTTCATGCTTGTACCATTTTCTGAACATTTTTTTCACCAATCACCTAGACTATTACTATTCAAATTAGAAAAATACGGCATTACTCGTACTTCATTGAAATGGTTTGAATGTTATTTAAGTAACAGAAAGCAAATGGTCTGTTGCCATGGTGAAATGTCATCATATAAAGATGTAGATATCGGAATTCCGCAAGTGAGTGGGCTTGGCCCGGCTCTTTTTCTCTTAATAATTAATGATATTTCTACTTGTCTCAACAGTGGTGAATGTAATATTTTTGCTGATGACGTGGTAATTTATGATTATGGTTCCGATGTCAATGAAGTTACTTTAAAGATGCAAAAGAATATCGACAATGTTAAAAAATGGTATGATAAAAACCACTTAAGTATAAACGTCAGTAAGACAAAGGTAATGCTGTTGAGAAATAGGTCTTATTCATGCGATAAGATTAATATTTTTATTGATAATAATTTGGTGGAACAGGTGAAATCTATTAGATACCTCGGTGTTGAAATTGATGAAAATTTGAATTGGAGTTCGCACGTTAATCAAATCCAAAACTTTAGCCTACAAGATATTTTCACTCGGTAAACTGAGACAATTTTTGAATAAATCCCTCCTTAACACTCTTTATATGACAAATGTTTTGCCAATTTTAGATTATGCCATTTCTGTTTGGGGAAATTATATTGGTAAAAGGGAACTAGATCACTTAACACAATTACAAAAAAGAGCAGCACGCTACGTTACAGGTAATTTTGATAATGTTAACAGCCGTGGTGAAGATCTCATGAAGGAACTCAAATGGCCTACTATTGAGCAAAGACGTGATTATTTTTTAGCCAATATTATGTTTAGGTGTATACATGGAATGGCTCCTATCAGATTATGTAATAATATTGAGTTGGTAGTTGATAGGCATGACATAAGAACTAGAAATTGTGATACACTCAATGTTATACCACCCAAACCGAATTTGGAATGTTTTAAGAGGTCTTTTTTATTTTCAGGATCAAAAATCTGGAATAATTTACCACATTTTCTTCAAAATCTACCTTCAATTAACTCCTTCAAGAGAATGTATAATCTTTGGAATAGGTAGTCTGGTGTCGAGGCGGAGGGGTCGAGGAGGCAGATCGGCGGGGGTTTGGGAGGGGTCGGACGGGCGGTGGGAGGGTTGTGTGCGTTTGAATGTTGCGATCACTGGTGCTGTGGGGATCCTCCAATTGGCGGTGCGACGGGGATGTGTGGTGTCGCATGTTAGCAGCTTTCCCTTTAATGGACTGTGAGATGCCGGCCTAGGGGAGAGTTGTTCGCAGGTGGCATCGCACATCTTTGTTGCGTTGCCGGTGTGGGGGTCTCCGTAGCGTTGGTGATCGCATTGTTCGGGTGCTCGTTGCCTTCTCATTGTTTGTCCGATTTTTCTCAGGCTTTCGTTGGTCTGTTTCTTTGATTTTTCTGATTTCACACGGGCTATTTTTGTTCTAAGGGTTTCATTCTCCTCTAATACTTATCATATGAAGCATCATTGTGAAAGGTTGGGGTGGTGTTATCAGATTATCTTGCCGTGATTACTTAACTAGTTCGAACTGAATTCCATTTTTTTAATGTCATAATATAATTATTTACAGTATTTTGTTATCATATTTCAGTAACTATGTAATCTCATTTTTTCAATGTCTTAACATAATTATTTACAGTATTTTTTTTATCATATTTTAGTAGCTAAGTTTAAATATTTATATGTATTTTGCATCATGATATTATTGTAACTTCATATGTTTTTTATCCCTGTTAAATCAGGACATTGATGTAAAACAGCAATTTAGCTGATCTTTTTATCCTGAATAAATATTTTCTAATAAATAAATAAATAAATAAATAAATATCTCACCTTAGAATTAGTGAGGCCCCTGATAGATCGTTTAATGATTATCCTCTCTCGTGTTTCAATATTATGCCACCGGCCTAGGAACGATTTATAAAGAGCCGGTTTAGGTCAAAGTTCTACATTTATATGATTTTCAGCATACCAGCCTCATATTCAGGGGGTGTTGCCTATGGTGTATGACGTACGTAGCACCCCCCCCCCCCCGAAAATCTAGGGGGTGCATGTAGCGGTTTATTTGCAATTCCTCTAATGCCAACTCGTCCACTAGCTATCATTTGATCAGTTCGTCCATTATATCCACATGATCTAATGGCCATTTCGCCTAATAACCAGTTGGTCCAATAGCCATTTAGTCCATAAACCATTTGGTCTAATTAGACTAAGTGTGAATTGAGCAAAATGAATGAAAATGGACTGGATATCAGACCAACTGGTTATGAGATAAAAATGGTCATAGACAAAATGATGATTAGACGAAGTGATGATTGGACCAAATGGTAATTGGACCAAATGGTTGTTAGATGAAATGTTGATGGACGGAATGGCATTAGACTAAATGAAGGTAGACCATGTGGTGAGTGGACGAGTTGGCAGTAGACGAATTGGCAATTTACCCTTGCTGCACCCGCGCTTTCCAGAGCCATGTATGCTCATGTTACCATGATTTATACGTAATCATATCATCGAAGTTGGGTGGGGAAATCAAAATCATGACATTTTTCCCGTCTTCGACATCGGTAATGACAATGTAATTTTGTTTTCTTTTTAAAGATGATAAGAAGCAACTCGAGCGAAAGATTCTTACAATCTGTGATTGTATTAAAACTGTCGCCTCTTCATTTCAGTACTAGTCATTTTTTCCAGCGCCCTTTAAAATATGAAATTTAGTTTTGGTCATAATCCTGTTTAGCGGTAAATACTAAAGACATGAAAGAAGTGTATGATGCACTCTTAAAACAAATGAGTCAAATTGACTAGACAAGTAGTCAACTGGATGTTGTTTGAAGGTTTGCATGGTGGTATGTACAATCGCTTATGTGGTTTACGGTACACCATGTGAAGTGTTGTAGAAACAGTGGATAGGAGAAGAGAAGAAATGGATAGGCGAGAAAGTGGAGATTTGAGAGTAGAGTATTCTTTCTTGAAAGTAGTCCTGAAAAGGACTGTAAACCAGGAAAGATTGATGAGTTGAGAACAGCTTGAGTAGTAGAGCTAGTGAGGAGATGCTGGCTTGAGTCGGCGAGTAGAGATGATGAGTAGTAGAGAGACTCGACGTTTCGGGCAGGTTGACTGTCCGTCTTCAGGAGTGAGTGTTCTATCTATCTATTATTTTATTTTTATTGGCACGTAAGTCAATTTGACTATTTGTGCCAGCTAATAACTTAAATTTTTATTTGGCTTTAATGCCTGAAAAATGAATTTTGATTGGCTTTTGTGCCAGCTTTTGATATTTATGCACCATTTATGAAAACATGGTGTTATATTGATTTTGATGCACCATTTATGTTTTCATGGTGTTATTTTCATGCACCCTTTATTATCATGGTGTTATAATAAGAGTTATTTATGGGTCTTATATGGTAATATTATTTTTCAAATCAATTTTCATTATCTTGTTGCGACAAGTCAATCCAGGAAAAAAAACCAGAGATTGTGACCAAAATTACTCTGGAAAAACTGTGAGAGACTTTTGCAAACCCCCCACTGAATATGTTTATTTCACATTTTAACATCTGCCGTCACGTCGTGACGCTAGTAAGCAAAATTATGTTTGGAGCGTAACTGCCCAGGAAGATCAATAATGATTATTATGAATTTTTCCCGGAGAGGTCGTAAATTTTGGTGGCTTTTTGGTTCCCTTGAGGAGAGCAATTTGATGAGGTAATTTTGTGCCTGCTTAGATGGCAAATTTGGCTGGCGTTTTGTGCCTGTAATAGAGCAGAATTTGATTGGCTTTTTGGCCTTGGCGAAAAGTGTACACTTTTGTTGCATAAGTATCATTATCATCATTTTAGATTAAATTCAAAACTTGCTATAGGAGTTCATTGGAAGTCTTTGTTAAAGGTTAAGGGAGAGAGGGAGATGGAGATTGTTAGTAACTTAAACTAATATTTTTGTATTTTGTATTTTTTTTTTTTTATAAACGCTTTAACCCTACCTTAAATCCTACCAACTTATAGAAATTGTTAGTTTTTTAGTTATAAATTTAATGTTTACTCATTAACGCTTATTGATTTTTAAATTTTCTATCGATAAATTATTTTAGTCGGGACATTAAACCCATCTTGTTTCTCGTATACACTTCTGTTACGTGACTATCTTACCCCTCACTGTAAAAACGCTGTTTAAAAGTTAAACAGCGTTTCTATTGTGTTTATCTTAGTACGCATCTCCCATGCTAGGCCTCCACGCCCCACCCCCATTGAACTTTCTCACACTTGTACTCCTAGCGAGAGGAAGCCTTAAGCTTATTTAAAGGACAAGTCCACCCCAACAAAAAGTTGATTGGAATAAAAAGAGAAAAATCCAACAAGTATAACACTGAAAATTTCATCAAAATCGGATGTAAAATAAGAAAGTTATGACATTTTAAAATTTTGCTTAATTTCACAAAATAGTTATATGCACATCCTGGTCGGTATGCAAATGAGGGAACTGATGACATCACTCACTCACTATTTCTTTTGTATTTTATTATATGAAATATGAAATATTTTGATTTTCTCATCATTGTCATGTGAAATGAAGTTTCATTCCTCCCTGAACATGTGGAATTCCATTATTTTAACATTTTGTGCTTCAGGCAAGGAGGTCCTAATGGTCAAATTCGCAAAAATTGAAATTTTGTATAATTCAAACAATAAAAAACAAAAGAATTAGTGAGTGAGTGACATCATCGACTCTCTCATTTGAATGTAACTGGCTCGTTCATATAACTATTTTGTTAAAAATAAGCGAAACTTTGAAATGTCATAACTTTCTTATTTTACATCCGATTTTGATGAAATTTTCAGCATTGTGCTTGTCTGATTTTTCTCTATTGATTCAAATCAACATTTTTCTGAGGTGGACTTGACCTTTAAAAGTATTTAAAAGTATTAACGATTAAAGTGAGTGTTCGCTTGGCGTGCGGCGGTACTTATGGCGTTCGTGCAGACGTGGGGGAAAGCGCTGGGCCGGCGGTCACGGCGGGCTGACGTCGTAGGTGGCGCTCGTGCGTGGGTCGGCGGTTTTGGCGGGAAACGAGTTGGCGTGGTATGCGGACGCGGTGTGTAGACGGCGGGGTGAGTTACGGCGGCGGTGTGTGTGTCGGCGGCGTGGTAGGTACATCAGTGGTGGCGTTCCGTGCGTGTTGGTCGGCGGACTCGTCGGGTAGGCTTCGGCGGGATTGAGTGGGTGGCCTGGTGTACGGATGAGGTGTTGGGTCATCGGCGGAGGTTGTAGCGAGGTGTCGGTGTCGGTGGCGTGTGCGTCGGCGAAGTTGCTGGTTGAGTTGGTGATTCGATCAGACTGCTGTGTTGGGTAGGAGGGCTTGGTAGGGTGACGGTGGACGGCGAGTTGCTTGTGGAGTTGGTTGTGGATTGGTTGGAAGTTGGGTGGTGACGTAGGATTGGGTGCCAGATGGTGTTGATGTGGAGACCAGGGTCTTGAGGCACGGTGTTGTGTTGATGTATCTCAATGGCTTCCCTGACCCTTCTGGTATTCCAGTGCCGGATGTTGGTGATATTAGGTGGCTCTTGTCCCAGTCTATGCTGTGATTTTCCTGTTGTGCGTGTTTGACGATGGCAGATCGGTCCCAGTCGCTGCGTCGGTGGTGGGTCTTGTGTTCCTTGAGTCTGGTGTCGAAGTCTTGGCCGGTTTCTCCAATGTAGACTTTGCCACAGTCGCAGGGGATCTTGTAGACGCCCGGTTGCTTGTTGGATGGGTGCTTATCCTTGTGAGAGTGCATGATGGAGTGTAGCTTGCGAGAGGATTGGTGTCTGACGAGGATGTTGGCAGAGTGAAGGATGCGTTGTAGTCGGTGTGAAGTCTTGCCGATGTAGGGAAGTGCTATGGTGGCGATAGGCTTGGTTTCGGATGGGTTTTCGGTGCTGTTGGTGTTGGGTTGGTGGCTGGACGGTTGAGTGTTAATCCTTCTCCTGGGGTAATGGTTGATGGTGGTGAGTGCATTGGTCACGTGCTTGAGTTCCTGCTGTAAGTGTGCCTTGTCGCTGAGTTGGTGGGCTCGTCTGATGAGAGTGCGGGCAACTGATTGGTGGACGGATGGGTGGTGGTGTGAGCGGAAATTGAGGTAGCGGTCTGTGTGGGTGGGTTTCCGGTACACCTGGTGAGATGGGAATCCAGATGGTGTCTTGGTGATGCGAACGTCTAGAAAAGGGATTGAGTCGTCGCGTTGGGTCTCCATGGTGAACTTGATGCTGGGGTGCTGGTGGTTGAGGTGGTTGAGAAACTGGTGAAGGTCGGGTGTGCTGTGTGGCCAGATGACAAAGGTGTCGTCGACGTAGCGGAGCCAGAGTGAAGGAGGTTTGTCCGCAGTCTTGAGTGCTTGGTGCTCGAAATGTTCCATGAAGATGTTAGCGATGATTGGTGAGAGAGGTGAACCCATGGCTGCTCCTTGTAGTTGTTTGTAGTAGTTGTTGCGCCATTTGAAGGAGTTGGAGTTGAGACAGGTGAGGAGGAGGTCATGGATCTGGTCTGGTGTGAGATTGGTTCTGGATGCGAGGTCTGGGTCGGTGATCAGGCGTTGCTTGATGATGTCACATGCTTGATCTACAGGTACGCTGGTGAAGAGGGAGACGACATCAAAGCTGACGAGTGTGTCGGAGGGCCGGATCTTGGTCTTGGAGACGACGTCAATGAAGTGCTTGGAGTTGGTGACATGGTGCTGGGTTTGGCCTACGAGTGGCTGAAGGATGTTGGCCAGATGACGTGCTGTGTTGTAGCAGGGTGACCCGCGGGTGGAGATGATAGGGCGGAGAGGAGTGTTAGGCTTGTGTATCTTGGGTTGTCCGAATAGGATTGGAGACTTGGCTGAAGAGGATCTGAGTTGGAAGTAGAGTGCCTTGGGTAGTGCTTCAGATCGGTGTAGGGTTAGCAGTTGTTGGTTGATTCTCCTTTCGTTGGCCGGAGTTGGGTCTCTGTTGAGTTTGGAGTAGGTGTCCTTGTCCTGGAGAATGTCTTCGATCTTGTCATCGTATACGTCTTGGTCCATAATAACGGTGGCGTTGCCCTTGTCAGCCTGAAGGATGTGGATGGCTTGGTTACGTCGGAGGTCCTGGATGGCAGAGTGTTCTTCTTTCGAGAGGTTTGGTTTAGGTGGCTTGGCGTCGGAGAGAGCATTGGTTACTTTGAGTCTAATTTCGTTGGCGGCCGCTTTGGAAAGAAACCGGAGCTTGGGTTCGACTTGCTGTACTATATGTCGGAGAAAGGGATCTTCTTAGGAGCCACGGCGAAGTTGAGTCCGAGGGAGAGTACTTTGTGTTCGGCTTGGGTAAGTTGGTGTCGGCTAAGGTTGATTACGGTGTCCTTGGTTGCTTCGGTCGAAGGTTGTTGGTGGGCTTGTGTAGGCTTGCGGGAGTGGAGTCGGTCGAACTTGTTGATTTGCTTCAGTTTGGTGGACTGGAAGGCTTTGCGAGATGTGTAGTTGTTGAATGCCTGAACTTTGTCTAGGTCGTCTGGCTTGAGTTGTCGGCTAAGTTGGGTTTGAATGGAAGCGATGCTTGAGTTAAGATCGTGGAGTTGGTGTCGGGTGCGTGCGATGCGTTCACGAGTAAGGTCTAAGCTGGCTTGGTGCAGGATGCGTCTGGCTTTCGGGGTGTCAACGGAAGACTTTAGTTGAAGTCCTGGCGGGATGATGTCGGAGTCGCGGCAGCGTTTGAGGAAGGTGAGGTGGTTGGTAAGCTTGGCTGATTTGACTGCGTCCCGTTGAAGTTGCCTGGCGGTGCGTTGAGTAGGCTCCCCGTAGAGCTGAGTCAGATGTTGTTTGAAGTAGTCAGCTGGGTGCAACTGATATGCTAGTCACACTTCTCATGATTTCTGACACATAATTCAAGTTAGAAATAACTCTGTTCTAGTAAAATACGACTAGAAAATAGTAATATGACTAGAATAACAGTTGCACCCAGCTGACCCTATAACTAGTCATTTTGACTGATTTTGTTGTTAGAGTGTATCATAGTTTTTTCGACACTTGAGAAGAATGAAAATGACAAAATTTATCTTTTGCTACTTAAATCATTTTGACCTAATCGTACCTGCCAATAAAATGAAAAGAAAGAGATTTTTTACCTCTAACGATGGTAATTTATTGAACATAACAGTGATTAGGCATAAATTATGACCAATAACAATATATTGTTGGTCGACATTTTGACCAACTCCTTGGGCCCTGTTGCATAAAGCTTGTTATGATAACAAATTTAAGTTTTAAGCTACTGAAATCCTTCAATCTGATTGGCTGGTAGTCGGTAAATTTTCATGGAAATCGTGCAATAACAAGTGCTTATGAAACGGCACCTTGTTCAAATGGTAAATTGCCGATTAGTATACTGCCACCACGTCCACTCATCACACGGTCTGCCATTCAGTCCATCAATATTCCATCAAACAACCATTTGGTCCAATAACAATTTCGTCTAAATTACCAGTTCGTCTAACAATTAGTTGTTCTAATACCCATTTTCTTTTCATTGATTTCGCCCAATTAACACTTATCCAATTAGACCACATGGTTTATGGACTAAAATGGCTATTGGACCAGCTGGGTATTAGACGAAATGGTGAATTGGTCAAATGAAATGGCAATTAGACTATATGGATATTGGACGAACTGATGGTAGACCAAATGATAGTGGACGAGTTGGCATTGGGCCAAATGAAAATAAACAGTTCAGGGGGGCGTTTCATGAACATTTCTGTCCGACAAGTTGTCAGATCTGACATCTTTCCTTGATTTTGATCGGCTGAGAAGCACTGTAACTATGGTAACTGTCGGAAAAAATGGGACTTGTCGGATAAAACGTCTGACATGTCCTTTCATGAAATGCTCCCCAGATCACTCATAGCATGCTCGGGATTGGTCGAAATTTTGACATATACAGTTAACATCGTAAAAAAGGTGGTCAACAATCGACCAAAATGTTATCCCCATATTTGATATCCGCTTATTGGTGAAATGTGTTTGGCAGCTAGACGGTTATCCCAGTCAAATCCCGATGTCAAATACATTGCTGTACACATGCGTGACCCCCCCGGGTGACCCCCCCCCCCCCAAAAAAAAAAAAAAAAAAAAAAAAAACGCGTTTAAAGGGGTATGTGTGTTTTCAGTTCAAGTTGGACTTGGACGCAGGATGCGCGTGCACTCGATAAGGCCATGAAAAAGGGTGGTCTTGAAAGACTGGCTAGTCAATGGTCAATTACGAGGTCAAACATATTAGGGTATGTTTTTCCAAAACTTTTTTTAAGACTAGCCAAACGTGTAATAGGGTATGTTTTTTCCGCAAGCTTTTTTCCTCGGGGCCGAAATTTGTAAATGAAGCCCGCGAAAAACTTGTTTACTGAGGGGGTTATTTTGCATACAAAGAAAACTCGTTTAGGGGGTGTTTGGAAATAATTTGGTCACGCATGTGTACAGTAATACATTAATTTTGTCTCCCGCGCGGGACGCGCATATAGGCCCTAGTAATGGGATGTAATTAATTTTGCTCATAATGTTTTCTCGTTCAAAAATGGAGCGGCAAGAAGATCATTTTGATTTTTTTAATTCAAAATAATTTGGAGAATGTTCGCGTGTAAAGACTTAAATGACACCAGCACATGCATGGTTATTCCCCAATAAGCAGATGTGCATATCCAAGGTCCGTGTGACAATGAGCTTTGACCTGCAATTTGCTTATATTTCCATCTAACTCTGATATTATTGACTTTGACCTGCAAACGGATGCAGTATAATACTTTTAAATGAAGCACATCGTGTTTGTACTTTATACATCTCGACCATAATGTGCAAAGAGAATATAAATCGATTGAACTGCTGAGTTCGAAAAACAGAAGCATTCTGACAAAAAAAAGTTTATCTGAGTAGGTTAGATCCATATCTCTCGTATGTTTCAATAAGGAATAAATAAATGAAGAAATAAATAACTATAATGTATAAATAAATTGATAAATGAAATTTACAAACCTGTTATCGAATATCACTCGTATTTTAGAGCAAACAGAGACCATGCAAATAATGACAAACTCAGAAATACATAAATATATATGCCACTAAAGAATATAAGTAGAAAGTATTTGCAAGAATTACAAATATTTGTAAATAATTATGAAGAAGATACGCGTCTTATTAAAACTTAAATATGTAAACACAACGCGTGAGCTAAAGTTTGGTTCAGCTCTGAAAAGTTAACTTTTTCTATTGACTTGAAAACCACATAATTCTTGTGAATACTCTCAATAATGCTAACGTGTAGGCCCTAGTGACCTACACTCTTAAAAAAAAAAAAAAAAAAAAAAAAAATGGTTTACACAATATTGGGTAAATTGAGAAGATGACATGGGTAAAATGATACCAAATACTTAACAAACTTTACGCAATATTGCGTTGAAATTTACACTTTAAATTTCCATTTTGCCCAATATTGGGGGAAAATTACACAGCAAACATGCTTGTTCCCTTTCAACCCAATATTGGGTAAAATTTTTACTCTTCTATTTAGAGTGTAAAAGGTTTGATATTTACCGACCACCCCCCCCCCTCCCATCCTCTAATTTTTTTTCCCCACTGTTCTTTATCCGTTTATTTTTTTTCTTCCTCTTCTTTTATTCGCCATATTTTCCTCACCTTTCTACTTTTTCTTCTTAAAAAAATCTATCTCTGTAACGTTCTGTTAATTAACGTCGCTTCACTACCTGGATCCGCTTGTGTCTATCTAGCTATCTATCTGTTAAAGGTATTTAGGGTCACAACTGCCATCCGCGTAGTTTATACCGGAGTTTTTGATCTGTGTTAAAGTCAATGGCAGAAATCAGACTAACCTTAGTTTTCAGTTTTTACCAGATTTTTCTCAGGTAAAAAGTTTTATGCAACAGGCTCCAGATTGGACCTTGGTCGTTCCCTTTCCCAAAGCTAACATAGAGGGCACATGACTCCAACTCTCTAATAATCAGCGCCAATCCACTCATCTTTGAGGAGGGAAGATGAGTGGATTAGCACTGATTCGAGAGTGCATGGGACTGGGAGTCATGCAAACACCAAGGTTCAATCTGGACTACCATCCGCATGGTTTTAGGTCGTTTAGGTAAGGAATCCTTCCTTCCTTAAAAAACAAATTCCCTTTGTATTTTTATAGCCATGGGGAACGGGATTTGAGCCGTTGTTTCTGCACTGCTATTATCTTCCCATTTGCATTTTTTTTTTTGGTGGATGGATAGGGACGACTCGCAGGAGGCAATAAGGCCGCGCTCGCATCCGAACTTAACCCCCCCCCCCCTTTCTTCCATGTTGTACTGGAAAAATATGAGAACAATAGATTTTGAATAGTTCTGCATGCCCCCACCCGCATCTTTTTAATTGATAACAAAGCAAGCCCAAAGTATATGGGAAGGCCGATCAGATAATAAAAGTATATTTTGCTCCCTTTCTCTTTCCTTCCTTCCATTTTTTTTTTTTTTTTGGGGGGGGGTCACAGATCTCTCTTTCCTTTCTCTCTTTTTACTCCTCTCCCTTTCAGCTTTCTTTCTTCTCCCTTCGCTTCTTTACTTTCCCTATTTCTTTTCTTTCATTCAGTTTCTTTCCCGCTCCTTTGCCTTCTTTCACTCCCCTTCTCTCTCTTTAACCTTCATTTTATTTCCCTTATAGCTTCCTCTCTCCCTTGTATTCGTTTGCTTCCGTTATCTTTCTTCCTTTCTCATTTTTTTTTTTTTTTTTTTTTTTTGGGGGGGGGGGGTCAATTTCCCTTCTTTTGCTTTCCTTTCTATCTCTCCCCCCATCTTTCTATCTCTCCACCTCTTTTCTTTCTTTCTTCCCCTTTCCCTCCTCTCTTTTCTTTCCCTTATTTACCCTCTCAATTTCTCTTCTCTGGATGTTCTCCCCCTTAGCTTGCCTACTTTCTCTCTTTTCACCATTTTCTTTCCCCTCTTTCTCTTATCCCCTTCTTTCTTTTTCCCCTTTTCTCCCCATTCCATGTCTTCCCCCTTTCTTGCCTTTTAAAAATATTTCTTTCTCTCTCTCTCTGTTCACTCTTCATTTTCAATCCGTTGAGGTGCCGTCGCAGAGTGGTCTAAGGCGCCTGGCTATGCGTGGAAAGTCCGGGATTCGATCCCCGGCAGCGGCACTTATGCCCGTAATTGAAAAATAACATCTCTCTTCCTCTTCTTGAGTTTTCTCCTTTTTCTTGTGTGTGTGTGTGGGGGGGGGGGGGGGCAAAGCCCCATCTATAATGCAAGTCATCACATATCTCCAAATCTCAAAGCAAACATCCGAGACAAAAATGCTCTCTTTTGGGGGTAAAATATTGCAGATTTATTAAATTAAACATAAATATCAGCTAAACCGTTCAATTTCATGCCATATTTGACAAGATGGGATACACCGGGATGGAGTATTCTAGTTCTAGACCCTATTTTACTGAATTCCTTAATGACTGAATGCACCTCAAGCCGAGGCCGTTCTCATTACGCTTTCTAAAACTAGTTTACTGGAAACCGATTCAGGAAACCACTTTGGAAGATCGCTTTGCGAGCGTTCCCACTTGATCACACGAAAGTGGTTTTCAAAATCACTTCACGTAAAGCGCTCTTGTTGCTATGGAAACGCTCTCAGTGGGGTGACACGTTTCGCGCGAAATTTGAAACCGCAGCATAGGCATTCTACACCTGTCGTGTGGAGTAGCGCGCTCAAAATGTGCGAAGATCGCTTCCCGAAGAACGGTTGTGTCCTCACTTACGCTAAAACCAGTTTAACGAGGCAAAGCGATCTTGAAAACTACATCGCGAGGTGGTTTTCCAAACTGGTTTGGAAGATCGCTTCCAAGACCGCTTTGACCGTTCTCACTATGCGTTAAACTAGTTTCCACTAAACTAGTTTCCAGTAAACTAGTTTTAGGAACGTAGTGAGAACAGCCTCGCCGAGTGAGCGCATGACCCCGACCTCCAAGAAACTCAGGGTACAGGTTTTCGGGGTCACGCGTTTACCAGGCTTGGCGTACGATTGGGGGATAAGGAATTCAGTAAAATAGAGTCTAGAACTAGACTAGGGTTGTAATAGCTACATACTGTACAACCAACTTTTCATACCAGTCAAACTATTTAGGGACCTCTAAAAATTGCTATGAAATATTCAAATATACATGTATATCACACTGTTTTAGATGCTTGTTTGGCAAACAATTGTTTTGGCTGCTGTTGGAAATTTGGGCTTCAGGAGTTTTTTGAGTTGTGGGTTATTGATAAAGTACTTTCTACACTTCAGACTTACCAGATTGGGACTAGACATTTTACTTTGTGACAACAGACAAGGAATAAACAAATTATGAAATTTGAAATCACGCACTGCTTTTAGAAGGAATACACATTAAGCAGAGTACTCTTAATGTTATTATCAAAGCAGGGGTTTTATTGTAAGCAAAGAGAAATTGTTCAATCATAAATTGTGCTTGAAATATATTATGAGATAACGACCTTTAGCCATGGCCATAATATCAAAAGTACAGTAGTCTTCAAGGTCGACGGAAAAAAGGATATAAATAAAAAAAAGAAATAAATGCATGATATTAATAATGTTCTTATCTCTATGTACTGTTATTTGAGATTTTAATATCCATTATTTGGTTTTGAATATTGTCTGTTCTTTGTTAAACTTTCAATTAAACTCTTCCATTTTATTTTATTTCAATTTTCAATTCATTTTGTATTAATGACTCAGAATTAAAGGGAGAAACTGTTAATTCTAATTGTCTTTGATATTTCCTACATTTCTTTATTTTTATATTCCTCCTTCTGGATGCCCCTGAGCACCCCGCAGAGTGGATTTAATGCATTTAGGGAATCATATAATATCAAGACTAAGTACTGTACTGAAATCAAATGACAACCTTAACAGATATCTAAAAGTCCAAAGGATTATATACAGTACACATAATACATCTGTATTAGCTATTTCAGAAAGATGTAAACCTTGCAATGTTCATACATATATTAAGTTACTGAAAAAGAATATCATACATCATTTCAAACAGGTTTTGCCAGTAAATGTAAATGGCGATAAACATAATAACATTAATATAATTTTCATGACAAATAAACATCTAGCTAAGCTAGGCAAACAGTCACAATATTGTTACATAAACTTGATAATATCCAGAATTAAGAATATCATCATAAATATTCATAAAATGTTGATTTGGATACTGATCATCGATTGGCTGAAATCTATCACATGATCAGTAACAGGAAAATGTGCTTATGACTAGTACTAATGAGTAGTTCCATTGACAGGTCATGGTTCTGAGATGAATAATAATAATAATAATAATAATAGGCATTGATATAGCGCCATCTATCTAGAAATAATCTATTCCGAGGCGCATTGTTATCATTACTACCCCTGCTTTAGCTCAAGCTGCCTTTCAGCGCTCAGTGCATTCATGGAATCAATCCTGCAGGGTATCCATTCACCTCACCTAGGTTGGGTGCAGGACAATGTGGGTAAATTTCTTGCTGAAGGAAAACACGCCATGGTTGGGAATCGAACCCTCGTCTCTCTGATTGAAACACGAGAGCCGTAACCACTAGACCACAGCACCCCACAAGAAAATGGTTGACCACATAACAAGCATCTACATCACTCTCTTATAAACATATAATCCACATCATTTTGCTTGGGCATTGTAATTGCACACACTTTCAAACAGTCCAAATGTGAGACCTGGGGCCCTTTTCATGTAGAGTTAAAAACTATGGTAACTTTGCCATTTGGTATCTACCATGGCAACCTGGATTTTGATTGGGTGCTGAGCCCTGTTACCATGGTAGTTGCCATGTTCGCAAAGTTACAACAGTTGTAAATCCTTTATGAAATGGGCCCCTGTTCCAAAGGTAGGCCTGGACACCAGGGCCCCGTCTTACAGAGAGTTACGATTGATCCAATCAATCGTAACTATGGAAATCCATCAGTGTTATATTTTTTTCTCCAGGAAATTTGCAAAATTTCCTTTGCAAACAAAGGAGAACACACCAAATTGTCAAGAAATCAATGAATTTATGGATATACATTCATATCTAGAATTTTTTTTGAACAAACATGCATAACAGATGTTGACATTGCTGGCCGTCCACAGTTGTGATTGATCGCATCAACCGCAACTCTTTGTAAGACAGGGCCCTGGACACCTGGTAATTCTTACTTCTTGACGATTTGTATCATTTGTATAACATTAACATTACAAGTAAAAACCGTTATTGAAATAGAATAAATGTAACTAGTCATTACCATCATGACACATATTGCAATTTCCTAAAACCAGACATGTAAAAAGAACTGAAGTAGTTGCAGCAGAGTAAAAGGTGAAATACGTACATGTATAAATAATTGTCAGTCAGATAAAAAATGGCTACATCATAATCAGCATCATGAACACCAGCATTCTGGTGTTCATAATGCTGTTTGTAAAATACGCATGATTTTACATAATATAGTGACCTGGCCGGCCGGTATTCAGTTGAAAGTATTGAATATTAAAGGAGAATGCAACTCTTGGAGCAAGTTAGCTTTTGTGAAAGCAGACAAATCAAAGAATAAGATCAACAAAAGTAAAATAGGACTAGCAATAGAAGAGTTATGAGCATTTGAATATCGAGATCACAAATGCTACATGGAGATCCTCCCATTGGCAATTTGACCAACATCTATGATGTCACAGATGAACAACTCTCCCCTTTTGGACATTGAAAATATACCCCAAAACATCTCTTTTTGCTCATTCTAATCATATGACAAACGATTCATCAATGATATAATGTTGTGAAACCTCTGTACTTGTCCTCTCATGAAGAGAACACCTCACCTTGTGATACACTCTATAAAAGTGAGAATATAAGTGAAATAAGTACTAGGGTAATGAGGGAGTTGTACGTGTGTGACATAACAGATCTTGGTCGCATTGCCAATGGGAGGATCTACATGGCATTAGTGATCTCAATATTCAAATGCTCATAACTTTCTTATTATTCATTCAATCTTCCTCAAACTTTCAACAATATTTTTCTTTGATTTTTCTCTTTGATATGGATTCAGCTGGTTTCAAGGGTTTCATTCTCCTTTAAGTATTAAATGACGTATTGAATTTAGCGTTTCACTTGGGTCTTGGCTATTATTAAAGTAAAATGCTTACAACTCGTTTTCACATCAGATTTCAGATTGTTTAAAATAAGGTGTGACATTTAAGTATTTTACTTTATCAAACCAATTTGAAGCAAAATACTTAACCATTGTGACGTGATAAAATCTAAGCTAATTAACGTGCAATATATATGTATGTATCCATCCGTACGCAGGATGTATAACTGCGCACATGTACATTTGTAAACTGCACGCTAGCCAGACTTGAGCCAGTTAGGGGGTGGCTGACATTTCAGCAAATTACTTAGCCAAAAATACAATTGAATATCAAAGATGGCTGACCATTTTTCTTGCCTGAGTAAAATACTCAAAACTCTGGCCAAAGTATTGACTTGGGTACCGGCCCTGTTCTTGGGTTCTAGATCGGTTTCTCAATCATTCTGATTTGTCAGCTGGAGTTGAAATCTAATCTTTGGCGATTGAAATTCATGTTTTTAACAAGCATCTGATATCAATCCTTTTATTAGACTTAAAATAAACTTCCTTCCACTTTGATAAATAGTACAATCTATGCTTGACTAACGAACACATTTATAAGAACGGGAATGTTATCAATTTTACTACTAATTAAGACTTATCCTATAAAGCATATCAACCAAAGTTAGAGGCTTACATGTACCTTTCTGCATGGAAGGGGCTGAAAATTCCTATTCAAATTTCAAATCTTTGTCTGTACATAGCTTTCTGATAATGCATCAGTAATTTGTGTATTCTACCTGTAAATGACTCATATACCACACCCCATTTCCTTTGTGAAATACTAAATTCCACATGACTCTATTTATGCAAATTACCCACGACACGTGACCCCTCGATATTTTTATGATAACCCTACACTAGGAACCCTCCCCCTTTCATAGAATATACAAAATACAAAGGACTTGTGAAACACTCTCTAGTCACTCTCAGAGTCCATTTCACAAGCTTTGACCTTAAAAAACATCTTCTTCCATCTCGAGCCTTTGTTTATATTGGTACACAACCTCTACATGTACATTTGCCACATGGGCTGCATTTGGCGTAGTCGGCAGGATTTACGGGCGTATTGCGAGTCTCTAAAACAAGGAAACGGGACTACAAAGAGGTTCAACAGAACGCTGATCAATATGGTTGGGGCACTTGATCCTTCTTAAGAGCAAATTGAAAAGATCCTCTTGGACATCTCACCCATGCGTACAATGCCACTAAACATGATCTAGTCATAAATAAATCAATTTCCTTTCCTTTCAATTTTTAAAACATTTTTTTTTTCAGATGGTACAGTAAGATATTACTGTACCACTAAACGCGATGTCGACAGAGCGGTAGCACTCTTGAGTGAGCTCCTGAAAACATACTATATTTTGGTGGAAAATTACATGCCTACTTGGATCAAATATTGCCAAAATGGACGTTAGACAGAAAGAGTACAATCTACGGGGGCAACCAGGTAAAAAAGCCAACAATACTGGGTCTAAAAGGAGGGAAACTGGTCAGAAAAACTTGGGAATCGCAAGCCACGATACGCATGACGTCACGTTGCCTCAGGGTGCCACGGCTGGCGCCAATTTCGCCGATACCTCCCGCACGTCCAGCACCAGCACGGTACACGATGTAAATGGACCGCCGACCCCCAACGCGGTACCTACTGAATTAATGGCATTCATGAGCGACATTAGAGACATGTTTACCAGCTTCACCTCTCAGGTAAATACCAAACTTGATACGGTTGTTAATGAGATAACGAATTTGAAAACGAAAATGGAAGCAACAAAAAAGGTCATTTCTGACATAGAAACTAGCCTAACAAGTACATCTGGTCGTCTACTCGCCATTGAAAAAGATGACCTGCCCCAGCTACCTAATAACATAGACAAGAAGATTGAGGAGCTTAATGAGAAACTAACCCTTGGTGAAATTCATGATCGGAAACTTAATTTGTTGGTGTATGGAATGGCCCCCCCCCCCCCCCCAAGAGTAAAAGGTGAAATACGTATAAATAATTGTCAGTCAGATAAAAAGTGGCTACATCATAATCAGCTTCATGAACACCAGAATGCTGGTGTTCATGAAGCTGTTTGTAAAATACGCATGATTTGACATATGGATAGTGACCTGGCCGGCTGGTATTCAGTTGAAAGTATTGAATATTAAGTATCAAATAACGTATTAAATTTAGCATTTTACTTGGCTATTATTAAAAGCAAAATGCTTACAACTCGTTTTCACATCAGATTTCAGATTGTTTAAAAAAGGTGTGACATTTAAGTATTTTACTTTATCAAACCAATTTGAAGCAAAATACTTAACCACTGTGACGTGATAAAATCTAAGCTAATTAACGTGCAATATACATGTATGTATCCATCCGTACGCAGGATGTATAACTGCGCACATGTACATTTGTAAACTGCACGCTAGCCAGACTTGAGCCAGTTAGGGGGTGGCTTACATTTTAGCAAATTACTTAGCCAAAAATACAATTGAATATCAAAGATGGTTGACCATTTTACTTGCCTGAGTAAAAAATACTCAAAACTCTGGCCAAAGTATTGACTTGGATACCGGCCCTGTTCTTAGGTTCTAGATCGGTTTCTCAATCATTCTGGAGTTGAAATCTAATCTTTGGCGATTGAAATTCATGTTTTTAACAAGCATCTGATATATCAATCCTTTTAATATTAGACCTAAAATATATTTCCTTCCACTTTGATAAATAGTGCAATCTATGCTTTAATGAACACATCTATAAGAACAGGAATGTTATCAATTTTACTACTAATTAAGACTTATCCTATAAAGCATATCAACCAAAGATAGAGGCTTACATGTACCTTTCTGCATGGAAGGGGCTGAAAATTCCTATTCAAATTTCAAATCTTTGTCTGTACATAGCTTTCTGATAATGCATCAGTAATTTGTGTATTCTACCTGTAAATGACTCATATACCACACCCCAATTCCTTTGTGAAATACTAAATTCCACATGACTCTATTTATGCAAATTACCCACGACACGTGACCCCTCGATATTTTTATGATAACCCTACACTAGGAACCCTCCCCCTTTCATAGAATATACAAAATACAAAGGACTCGTGAAACACTCTCTAGTCACTCTCAGAGTCCATTTCACAAGCTTTGACCTTAAAACATCTTCTTCTTGCATCTCAAGCCTTTGTTTATATTGGTACACAACCTCTACATGTACATTTGCCACATGGGCTACATTTGGCGTAGTCGGCAGGATTTACGGGCGTTTCGCGAGTCTCTAAAACAAGGAAACGGGACTACAAAGAGGTTCAACAGAACGCTGATCAATATGGTTGGGGCACTTGATCCTTCTTAAGAGCAAATTGAAAAGATCATCTTGGACATCTCACCCATGCGTACAATGCCACTAAACATGATCTAGTCATAAATAAATAAATTTCCTTTCCTTTCAATTTTTAAAACATTTTTTTGTTCAGATGGTACCGTAAGATATTTCAAGAGTTTGGGAATCCACTGGTGAGGGGATGCTGTAAAGCCTGAGGGAGTATATCACTCAATACGAAGTGAATTCAGACTCTGAGTGCATGGCAATGGACTCTTGTCACAAGAGACAAGAGTGCTTTATGGCAATCGGCGGGCCACTGATGAAGAAGGTCCACGAAGACATGAAGCATGCATCAGAGCTTGTCTATATGGATGCCTCGATCTTCAAATGGGGATAGGCACGGGTGAAGGGTACATTGCCAATTCGTCTACTCACCACATGGTCTACTTTCATTTAGTCTAATGCCATTCCGTCCATCAACATTTCGTCTAACAACCATTTAGTCCATTTACCATTTGGTCCAATCATCACTTCGTCTAATCACCATTTCGTCTATGACCACTTTGTCTCATAACCAGTTGGTCTAATATCCATTTAATTTCCATTCATTTTGCACAATTTAACACTTAGTCCAGTTAGACCAATGGTATATATGGACTAAATGGCTATTGGACTAAATGGTTATTAGACGAAATGGTGAGTAGACCAATTGGCAATTAGACCATGTCGATAGTGGACAAACTGATGGTAGACCGAATGATAGTGGAAGAGTTGGCAATTGGACGAATTGGCATCAGGCGAATTGGAAATAAACCCAGGTGTAGTGTCGTTTTTTGAGTACTCATCCATAATGGGAGCCGTTAGGTGTGGGCATCACTACCCACAGAAGAGAGGCTGCGATAGAAGCACATACCTGCCAACCTTTGATAATAAAAAATCAGTATCAATACTACGAGGGCACCGAGTGGGTGTCCGGCCCGTTTTAACGGTATGCCTAGGGGCTCTTTGCATTTTCAGCATGTACTTGAGTAGTGCATTTCCCTACACTTTTTAAAGCAAATATACCCTCATAATCTACCTTTATGTAATTTAATATCATTTGTCAATTAAAAGAAGGTCTTTAAATATCACTTTTGTGACAAAAAACACCCAGTTTCATGCAGGTGTGATTTGTTTTCATTTAAATATATGAATTTTTCTTGTTCACCAGAGCTCTCAAAAACTTTAATTTTGAATATATTTTTGAGAGCCCTCTTTTGGTGGAAAGTGAGATTGATGCAGATCTTCATCTCCACAGATTCTCTTTTTAATTAGAAAAAAATAATTTCAATAATTCAATTGAGTTATGGGCCAAGGCATAGGCCTATTTTTATGATGAATTTAGATCTAAGTTGGGCCTAACTTACTGTATGAAAAACTGACGTGCCAGCCTATATCAAGAGAAAATAAGCCAAACATTGACAATCATATTCATGTTATTTCACCGCACAGGGGTTACTGACTGAGGACAAAACCTAAATTGGATAAGTGCTTGTTGGTATAAGAGAGCAGATTTTCAGCCATGACAAAAACGGAGCCGAAACTAAACGGCTGCATGCGCCCGACACGCACTGCGCACTTGCGGTGCGCCGGTGAGCTAAGACGGAGAGGCTGAGGCGCAGCAACTCGGCGGGCGCCGAGAGCTTAGGCAAGCGAAGCAAGTAGATTTGGTGTTCGACTCTGAAGGCTCAACTTGAGATCAAAATTTGATAATCTCCTTTCTTCCTCAAAAATTTGACAACTGTTCAAAAAATAAAGTACAGATCATGGGATAGATCTAACTTAGAGTAGCGTCGGTGCGCGGCTGGCCGGGCGGCGCGGGGGTATGGTGTGCAGCCGTTCGGCAGCTGCAGCATGCAGCGCAGAAGCTCAGCAATATACCACTGAAATCACCAAACACACTAGACATACACTGCACATTTACTAACTCACTCCCACACTACAAAATCTTCCGGCGACATGGGCAAAACCTCAAATAAAAGGTGAAATTTTCTTACCTAAATCACCATATTTCGAGTAAAAAATATCACCACCGGTAATTTTTAACATCGTAGTTAGGAAACAAGGGGTCTAAAAAAGTGTATTTTTCACGGTTTTTCCGATGTTCGTGGATTATGAAAACATGTCCTCACTAAAAACTGGCACTTTCGCGAGCAGATGTCAGCCGCCATTTTTTTCCGGAAGTCAACGCTCTAAGTGCGGCCGTAGCGTGTACGCTCGTTATTTTCACATGCATTTGCAATGGAACTGCGCACTTAGCAGTGTTTGCGCGCCGTTTAACGTCGCTCTCTGTGCAAAACTAGCGCATTTGCGTAGCCGTGCGCTCCAGTCGTTTATGCGTTAGTCGCATCTTGATATGTTGTTGTTGTTTTAGCTTATACGGCGCGTGCATGCGTTAGTCGCATCATACAGCCGTTTCAATAATTTCAACACTATATTGATTAACCCAAAAATCGGAATTTTGGTTTTAAAATTCGGAATTCGGAATGGAGGTATAAAAATCGGTATAATTCCGCCAAAATCGGAATGGTTGGCAGGTATGGAAGCAGCCCTCAAGCTCTATTGCTCAAGCTCGTCTGTTCTTTTCTACCACAGAGTTGCTTTGGGGGTAGAGGGAGACAAGGTCCAAACCTGTTCATGAAAAGTGACAATGGCCCCTACTTGTACTTCTTAAAGGGTTACTAAATTAGAAAAATTAGTATTCATTATTCATTAGAATTGGTCTTCATCAGACAGAAAAACCAAGATACAAATTACGATTTCTTTTAACTATAATATAATCATTTCAAAAGTTCGTTGTTTTTTCTGAATTCCACCTTAATAAACCCCGCCCCTAAAAAGTCACTTCAAAGCGAGATCATGAACACGTCATCTGTGACATATGAGAAGTAAGGAGAAAGTTGCTCAGAATTACAGCAAAGTTGGAGCAGCAGCGCGTTCCGCATCGTACGGCCACGCCTAGCCCATTGCCCCGCCCGCTCCCGGCTCTGGGCGTGTTTCGCTCCGCATCACCACACTTCAAATGCTCGCTGCCTTTTGTGATCGTTCCCTCGTGCGCTTGACTCACTACAATTGATTTTGGAATCCGAAATAATAATAATGCCGAATCGGTGTATAGTTGCTGGTTGCGGCAACACTCCCAAGGATGAGGTGAGCTTACATCGTTTTCCACTGGATGAGAATCTACGGAAATTGTGGATTTCAAAGTAAGATTCACGCAGGCAGACTGGCATGGCCCTAGTGATTGGAGCACCATCTGCAGCGACCGCTTTTCCGAAGAGGATTTTGAGGATGCTGGTTTATATTCATTTGGAATGAAAGTCAGGAGCAAGCTCAAAGACTCGGCGGTTCCAACAATCAGGCTTGGAGTAAAGCCTTCTAAGAAGGAAGATGTGCCAACTGTGAGCTATCACAATATAAATAAGCCCCTTTTTATCAAAGTGATTAGGAAGGAACCAGAAAGCATTCAATATTTCTTGCAAATAATGGATAAAATAAACGCAATAATTCTTATTTTCAAGAATATAGAACGTCTTTCGACCTTTTATTTGGAAGGGGGTAGGATTGCACGTGTGATTTGCCATTTGCTGTGTGTGGTGCGGGGGAGTGGTGGTGCCGTGTGCGAGCGAGTGTGCTCATAACTGCAAATCTTGATCTTGATCTATCGTTGCAATTTGCAAGACGGAAAACTACGAAAGGTAATTTATATTGGACTTTTGACGTTAAAATAGGAGTGTTTGTCATATATTTGTGATTTGCGAACATGTGGTTCGAGATTGGAAAATTCCGTTCCGGGTTTCCCATAGTGCCTTTGCACTATGCAAATTTTGACAATAAAGCTATTTGCTTTTTGATCAATTTTTTTAACTCAACTGTATCTATTTTTTTGATTTAATCCATATACATTGTACCTTGAACTTATTTTTCCCTTTCCAATATTTGGGAATAAGAATTAGTGTTCTGTTCTCTCGTCAATTATTTTTCCCACGATGGAAAGAATGAAAGTGAACGTATATACAGAGGAGGAGTTATGTACTGTCCCTGGGGTGGGTGGCGTTTGTCTGTAGGGCATCTTATGGATATTCCCGCATTGAAGAATCTGGACCTACATCAGGTATTTGATTTTACATCTGCGGAACGTTTGGCTAGGCTCCAAATTCAGTCCCCTATTCCATTTACCGCAGATTATTTTTCTCCTGTTACCCGTTTGGTACCTGAGTGTATGAGCCCTGAAATGCCTTTGGGTGGGGGATATTCTTAGGTAGACAATCTATGGGAAGTACTAGGCAGTATCCCACATCCCAGGTTCGAAGTGATGCAAACCGATCTAGGGTGTACAGTGTAGGACCTAATGCTAGGAATGCCCAAACTGGGAATGCCTAAGCTGGGACTCAGGGAGGGACTAGCCGGATAGGAAATGTTGGTAGGGCAAGTGGGAGTAACTCTCATAGACCCAGTTATACCACACCTTGGAACACGGTGGAAGGGGGGAGACATCATCTTCTATTGTCCCCAAGAGTATCAGTTATGATTGGAAGGGGAGTTGGATGGCATTCATTCAAAAATTCAACAAATTTGCGGATAATGCACAGTGGACCACTGCTCAACGTCAAAATAACCTTTGTTGGTGTCTACAAGGCCGTGCTAGTGAGGCTTTTGCTGCAATAACGCAGCGCGATCCTGGGATAGATTATTTTGATCTCTTGGGAAAGTTAGATTAGAGGTTTGGTGCGCGGGAGCTCTCCGAAACTGAACAAATTGTATTTCAGTATGCACAACAAAAGTCGGATGAAGATATTTTTGAATGGGCGGACCGTATATCCCATCTGGCCATAAGGGGTTTTCCGGAATTGCCCGATAATTTTATTGAGCAACAATGTATAATGCGCTTTTGCCAAGGGTGTAAAGATAATGATGCCGGGCAGTGGGCGTTTAACATGAAGCCAAGTTCTCTAGAAGAGGCGGTAGGAATCGTCCCAGTTAGTACATGGGAAAACCAGTGAACAGAAACCTGCTGGTTGGCAGACCTTCGAAGAAAAGGTTTGGGGGGAGGTGTCCATTTCGAAAGTGGGTAGGGAGGAATCCAAATCCTATACTCCGACTCGTAAGTGGCCTTCGTCATCTGCGCAGGTGTCTCGAACACAATCAACTCAAGTGTCGAGAACACAATCAACCCCTAAATATCAGTCCCAGGGGAGCAAAACCAAGGAAGAACTCCAAGAAAACCGTCTGGGTTCGCTTGAACATAAAATAGACAGAATGGAGGGACACATGTCAGAGATGCGGACATCAATAAACAAATTGACCCAGGTCGTAAGCGCCTTGTCCGCACTTGTGGAAACATCCGCTACTAAATCACCAGCCCGTACCCCCCTTAGATCTGATAAATGCTTCAGGTGCAACCAAAGTGGGCATTTTCAATCTGACTGTCCATTAAAGTCCCCTAAGAGTGTTTCCTTTGCGTCCTGTGACCCAAACTTAGAGGGGTTGGAAGCTTTGGCCGAACTCCAGCCCGACCAGAGGGAGGCCGGGAGTCCACAGTAGATTCAAAATCTAGCGTAGGTGGACCACAATCACCCCATGTACCAAATTCTCCCGAACCTGATTGTTCGTCACTTGGCATCAAGGGCATAGATCCATCGAATAAAACCGAGGACCCCAGACCCAATTCTGCCCGAGGACTAGCCTCAACTGTAGGGGGTAATTTGGAATGTAAAGTAGAGGAATTGGAGTATGGAGGTGACAATCCAGAACCTATTGATAACACTGCTAATAATTCTAATGATATTTTGGAACCTGATACTTTGGAACCTGAACACCTGACAGAAGACTTGGGTAGAGATGAAATGGTGATTTGTCAACTCAGTTCAACCTCCACTTTTTCTATTCCCATTCAAGTCCATGGGAAATCTATCTATGCTATTGTTGACACTGCGGCAGAAGTTACTATTGTTTCTGATAGGGTAGTGGCAAAATTTCAAAATCCTCCGCCTGTTATCAAATCTATAACATTTAATACCGCGGGTAGGGATATGGAAATGGCCGGGAAGGTGGTACATGTAGGTCCAGTGGAAATCCGTATAGGGCCCCACACCTTCAATGATATGATTTTTGTTGCCCCTATTATTGATGATATGTTATTGGGTATGGACCTTAAGGGTAAGTATGGGTTTCTGATCGATATCCCTGCCGCAGAGTTAGTTCTGAGAGAAGTCAGATTCCAATTGCGCGATCACAATCAGCGCCAATTGCTGTTCCATCTGTGGTACATAGTTCTGAGAGAAGTCAGATCCCAATTGCGCAATCACAATCAGCGCCAATTGCGGTTTCCTCTGAGGTTCATGGACATCGAACCACAATCGCGCAATCAAATCCTGCGCCAATTGCAATGACCATTCCTGCTAGTGCGGGTGTGGCGACCTCTATCCCACCAGCAATGCCTGCGCCAATTGCTACGACTTGTCCTGATGAGCCAGGTTTATCTGTTCTTACAGCTTTTGACGCACATTATCACCCTGACCGTTTGAGTGCGCATCTCGGGCATGTTACGCAAAAACAGCTAGTACCGCCCCGTGTTCCGGTCAGAGTTATAGGAGGCGTCATGAATTTTTGTGACCCAGGGACTTACAGTCAAATGCCGTGTTTAGTTGGGCATCCATAGCATCTTGCTATTGGAATTCATCCTTCACGCGCAGGTACATACACTGCGGACGATTTCACATACCTCGAGCAGACTTTGTCATCTCGTCGGGTCTCAGGTATTTAATAGCGAAGTGGGTTTGGATTACAATCTTGATTCAAATACATGGGATTCCAAGATGCGTCTTCTAAATCGCATTTTAGAACTGGGCACTTTGGGTTATGTTCTCATCATGCACATCCGGGGACCGAATAGAAATCCGGACCTTACTCGTTTGGTATACCGCAAGGTATTCAAGCAGGTAAGGTTGTACTGTTCCGCTTATCAGCGGATACACTTTTCGGGCGATCTAGAGACTCTGAACGAATGGGTCTCTAATTTCCCAAAATGCTATGTAAGTTTCTCTGGGCTGCTGCGTGTATTCACGTCGGATCAGCTTAGCGCACTGCCCGTCAGAACGACTGCTGATCGAGACAGACTCACCATATCTGCCCCTCGGGACTGATGTGGGAGTGAATACACCCAACTATATTGGGGATATAGCGGCTGCAGTCGCTGAGATAAGAAATGTTCCTCTCGAGGAAATTCTGCAGAGGACCAGCAGAAATGGTAGGATGTTGTACCTAGGCGTACATGAAAACAACGCCTAGATACATGGAAGTAATTTTGTATATACCTTTTTGTCTTTGGTTTGTTTTCCTTTTACAAGAGGGATCAGAGCTTGATCTAAATACATTTAAATTTGCAATAGGAAGTGCAGAAAGTTGACGGGTAAACTATTGTAACAAATACAGAAAAGACAAAATTATATCAACTAACTCCCTGTTTGTACTTGTTTTTAAAATATACATGAGTACGAAGATGAGTTGCGATGTCAACATGTCAACTTCATAGCAACCGTATCTTTATCCCTTGGTTTCTTGAATAATTTGTCATACCGGAAGATTTGATGGGGTTCTTTTGGGAGGAACTTTCTTTTGATGTGGTGTTTAATTTTGATTCAAATTTATCAACAAAGCAGGAGTATATTTTTCTGCAAAATTGCTTTCACATTCTATGTGTGTGTGTTGCATTGTCTGATGCTTTGTAGAAGTACATGTATTGTCAACGCAGCTGGATGATTTATTCCTGAAATGCGATAGTTGGACAGCTGTCATACATATCAGTCAGACTATATAAATAGCTACCATAATTACCTAATATGTTATGTATTTTTCCCCTTTTTTTTCCAAGACAATTTTCAGCAGCAGGTTCTGCAGAAAATGCAGAAACTTGAAGAGGTGCAGGCCCAGATAGTTGATAGGCTGGCAAACTTGGCCAAATCATCACCAACTTCTTGGGTAGGTCCCGCCGACCTGCAGGAGCCCTTATCGGAACCTATAAAGTCAATTCAGGAATTCGACATGCTCGAAACGAAACTTGCCGAGTCAGATTTTGAGAAGAGAATGGTAAGTTTGAAAAAATTTGCATACTAATTTGGCATTATTTAATGATCCATTAAAATGATTGTTTTTCCTTTTTATACAGAGCTCTTTGATTATCTAAACCTTGAATATCCTGAGTTTCTGATTTATGCCTTGATTGCTTTATAGCCATGTTTTAAAAAAAACAGTGAAATGCTGTAAATTTTGCAAATGATAACTGCATCAGGGTGACACGTACAGAGAATCTGCAGCATTGTAACTGATAATGGTACTTTAATTTCAGATCAACTACCTGAGTCTAGTCGGCGGGGTCAATATTGCCCAAACAAGTCGGCGTATCATGAAAAAGCTGGGGTCAAATAATCTTTGGTCGGATTTCAACGTGTTTGGTCGGAAGGGAAAGCGCGGTCTGAAGTCGACCAGATTTTATCCAGTCATTGTCAGTAAGTGATCAGTTATTATGATAAGCCAATTTCCATTTCACTTTTATACGTTTCTGAATTCACCTGATGAGTTAAAATGATTGGTGATCAATTGGAAAATGATGGCCTCTAGCAACCTAACTGCATTACACATTTATTCAACCTGTATGTTATTGTTATCAAAAACTAGAATTTAAGGACGTTCCACAGTTAAAGTGAAATCCATGTCATATTCTACAAACTTTGCACATAGATACTTTAGAACCTTAATATTCGAAATATGCAAAGATTAACATAGGTCCATGTGCTTGATTTTTTGCTATAGAGCTTCAAAGTTCACCGAAATTGATGTTCTTAAGAATTGCGCATTCAAAAGAATTTAGCATTTTTAGACCGCCCAAGATTACTACAATGAGTTTAAACCTGTATTACTCAGTCAAAATACATGAAAAAGTCATCAAATTTCGCAAGAGAGTTAATAATTGTATCGTTAGAATGTAGAAACTATTAATAGTGCTATTTGTTTGCAATTTGAAGTTTAACAGCACTGTCATTCTTAAAAAAGGCGTAAACGATAACAAAATCCCAATCTAAAAAAATGTAACATTTCAGTAACAAACTACAAACGTACAATAAATGCTGCACTTTATTCAAAATCCATGTCATTTTCACCAAAATTTGCAGAGTTGTAGAGGAAGGTATACCTAAGAGGTACAAACATTAAAAAATAAGGGTTCATGTGCTTGTTTTAAAACTATTAGCATTTTTATTAGAGCAAATGTGCTTTTTAAAACACCAAAAATGCGCCGAATGCTTTGTATCTATGTGAAGAAAAAATCAAAACCACTCTACCATTTATTCAAACTCGGGGTAATATTCGTGATTCTTGGTAGCACTGCAGAGTAAAGTATTTCAAAATTGTAGAGAATTTTTTTTTTAATGGTCCATGGAATAATTCCATTTTTTAGCTTCATGAAATAACGCATCGGATCTGCAGTTAAAGTGCAGAAGATGAAAAAAATCAGCTCATACCCGCAGCTAATTAATCACCTGTTCATCCATTGTGACGTCAGCGCGCAGTGTGTAAACTATGCGCAGATCATAATGCGCACAAACATAACTGTGGAACGTCCTTAAGCATATTCTTTTGATAAAATATCCCCTTCTTTTAGTCTCTTTGAAAAGTACGATACACAACTATGTATTATAGACAGCAGTGCTAAACACCATGTACTATGTCAATTTGATCCTCTATCACCATCATTCAGTCGCCATGTTGTTAATATATGTCTTGTGCTTCTTGTAGAATTCCTCAAACTGAGAAGAACAACAATTTTGAAAAATAGTTTATGCTACTAACTCAGTGTTGAATAATGTATGAAATATGAGACATGTCAATACCTTTGATATGTATACATGCACACGCACAAAAAATGCAGAAACTTGAAGAGGTGCAGGCCCAGATAGTTGATAGGCTGGCAAACTTGGCCAAATCATCACCAACTTCTTGGGTAGGTCCTGCCGACCTGCAGGAGCCCTTATCGGAACCTATAAAGTCAATTCAGGAATTCGACATGCTCGAAACGAAACTTGCCGAGTCAGATTTTAAGAAGAGAATGGTAAGTTTGAAAATATCTGCATACTAATTTGGCATTATTTAATCATCCATTAAAATGATTGTTTTTCCTTTTTATACAGAGCACTTTGATTATCTAAACCTTGAATATCCTGAGTGTCTGATTTATGCCTTGATTGCTTTATAGCCATGTTTAAAAAAAAAGAGTGAAATGCTGTAAATTTTGCAAATGATAACTGCATCAGGGTGACACGTACGGTGAGGTTTTAGCAAGAGAATCATTCATAGTACTGTATAGAAATGAGATGGTTTAATCCTAGTTGTGTGAGAATATGCAGCATTGTAACTGATAATGGTACTTTAATTTCAGATCAACTACCTGAGTCTAGTCGGCGGGGTCAATATGGCCCAAACAAGACGGCGTATCATGAAAAAGCGGGGGTCAAATAATCTTTGGTCGGAAGGGAAAGCGCGGTCTGAATTCGACCAGATTTCATCCAGTCATTGTCAGTAAGTGATCAGTTATTATGATAAGCCAATTTCAATTTCACTTTTATACGTTTCTGAATTCACCTGATGAGTTAAAATGATTGGTGATCAATTGGAAAATGATGGCCTCTAGCAAAATAAGTGCATTACACATTTATTCAACCTGTATGTTATTGTTATCAAAAACTAGAATTTAAGCATATTCTTTTGATAAAATATCCCCTTCTTTTAGTCTCTTTGAAAAGTACGATACACAACTATGTATTATAGACAGCAGTGCTAAACACCATGTACTATGTCAATTTGATCCTCTATCACCATCATTCAGTCGCCATGTTGTTAATATATGTCTTGTGCTTCTTGTAGAATTCTTCAAACTGAAAAGAACAACAATTTTGAAAAATAGTTTATGCTACTAACTCAGTGTTGAATAATGTATGAAATATGAGACATGTCAATACCTTTGATATGATTACATGCACACGCACAAAAAATGCAGAAACTTGAAGAGGTGCAGGCCCAGATAGTTGATAGGCTGGCAAACTTGGCCAAATCATCACCAACTTCTTGGGTAGGTCCTGCTGACCTGCAGGAGCCCTTATCGGAACCTATAAAGTCAATTCAGGAATTCGACATGCTCGAAACGAAACTTGCCGAGTCAGATTTTAAGAAGAGAATGGTAAGTTTGAAAATATTTGCATACTAATTTGGCATTATTTAATCATCCCTTAAAATGATTGTTTTTTCTTTTTATACAGAGCTCTTTGATTATCGAAACCTTGAATATCCCGAGTTTCTGATTTATGCCTTGATTGCTTTATAGCCATGTTTTTAAAAAAAGAGTGAAATGCTGTAAATTTTGCAAATGATAACTGCATCAGGGTGACACGTACAGTGAGGTTTTAGCAAGAGAATCATTCATAGTACTGTATGGAAATGAGATGGTTTAATCCTAGTTGTGTGAGAATCTGCAGCATTGTAACTGATAATGGTACTTTAATTTCAGATCAACTACCTGAGTCTAGTCGGCATGGTCAATATTGCCCAAACAAGTCGGCGTATTATGAAAAAGCGGGGGTCAAATAATCTTTGGTCGGATTTCAACTTGTTTGGTCGGAAGGGAAAGCGCGGTCTGAAGTCGACCAGATTTTATCCAGTCATTGTCAGTAAGTGATCAGTTATTATGATAAGCCAATTTCAATTTCACTTTTATACGTTTCTGAATTCACCTGATGAGTTAAAATGATTGGTGATCAATTGGAAAATGATGCCTCTAGCAAAATAAGTGCATTACACATTTATTCAACCTGTATGTTATTGTTATCAAAAACTAGAATTTAAGCATATTCTTTTGATAAAATATCCCCTTATTTTAGTCTCTTTGAAAAGTACCATACACAACTATGTATTACAGACAGCAGTGCTAAACACCATGTACTATGTCAATTTGATCCTCTATCACCATCATTCAGTCGCCATGTTGTTAATATATGTCTTGTGCTTCTTGTAGATTTCCTCAAACTGAAAAAAAAAAACAATTTTGAAAAATAGTTTATGCTACTAACTCAGTGTTGAATAATGTATGAAATATGAGACATGTCAATACCTTTGATATGTATACATGCACATGCACAAAAAATGCAGAAACTTGAAGAGGTGCAGGCCCAGATAGTTGATAGGCTGGCAAACTTGGCCAAATCATCACCAACTTCTTGGCTAGGTCCTGCCGACCTGCAGGAGCCCTTATCGGAACCTATAAAGTCAATTCAGGAATTCAACATGCTCGAAACGAAACTTGCCGAGTCAGATTTTAAGAAGAGAACATAAGTTTGAAAATATTTGCATACTAATATGGCATTATTTCATCATCCCTTAAAATGATTGTTTTTCCTTTTTATACAGAGCTCTTTGATTATCGAAACCTTGAATATCCTGAGTTTCTGATTTATGCCTTGATTGCTTTATAGCCATGTTTAAAAAAAAAAGTGAAATGCTGTAAATTTTACAAATGATAACTGCATCAGGGTGACACGTACAGTGAGGTTTTAGCAAGAGAATCATTCATAGTACTGTATGGAAATGAGATGGTTTAATCCTAGTTGTGTGAGAATCTGCAGCATTGTAATTGATAATGGTACTTTCATTTCAGATCAACTACCCGAGTCTAATCGGCGGGGTCAATATTGCCCAAACAAGTCGGCGTATCATGAAAAAGCGGGGGTCAAATAATCTTTGGTCGGATTTCAACTTGTTTGGTCGGAAGGGAAACCGCGGTCTGAAGTCGACCAGATTTTATCCAGTCATTGTCAGTAAGTGATCAGTTATTATGATAAGCCAATTTCAATTTCACTTTTATACGTTTCTGAATTCACCTGATGAGTTAAAATGATTGGTGATCAATTGGAAAATGATGGCCTCTAGCAAAATAAGTGCATTACACATTTATTCAACCTGTATGTTATTGTTATCAAAAACTAGAATTTAAGCATATTCTTTTGATAAAATATCCCCTTCTTTTTATAGTGTCTTTGAAAAGTACCATACACAACTATGTATTATAGACAGCAGTGCTAAACACCATGTACTATGTCAATTTGATCCTCTATCACCATCATTCAGTCGCCATGTTGTTAATATATGTCTTGTGCTTCTTGTAGAATTCCTCAAACTGAAAAGAACACAAATTTTGAAAAAATAGTTTATGCTACTAACTCAGTGTTGAATAATGTATGAAATATGAGACATGTCAATACCTATATACTTTGATAGTATACATGCATACGCACAAAAAATTGATTTCAGCGCAATGTGCGGATGAAAGTTGGGGACGACGGATTGTACATCATAAAACAAGCGGTCCCTGGGTAGCTACTACTGGTCTTTAATTGCATCAATTGTTGATTTCCAAGTTAATGGTTTATTTATCCAAATGGTCATTGAAGCATGTCAACTACTGTTCACAAAAACTTGGCCTTTGAAGTCGCATACATATGCAGCATTGTTTTCTTCTTGTAAGGTAGCTGTTGAATTTGGCCTCTAAGGACTACTTATGTTCATGCCAATCTGAACAATGAATTACTTATGTGTATCCATGTATTTATTCAGAGAAAATGCCCATTTTTGCGAAACAAAAAAGGGGTGGGCCATAACATCGTAACCGACATACCGTTTTTCCCCTAGTACATTTGAAAAGAGTGCAATGGAATGACCCATTTGTCATTTAACCCTAACTGGGCCAGGGGACATTTCGCGCAATAAGTCTGTGTCATGAAAAGCTTTCTTCTTTCAAGTATCACGCAAGTTTTAAGACCAATTTTTTTTTTTCAGCATCCAGCCAAAAATAGCTCAAAATGGTGATTTCATGTACAAATTGGGTTTTCTGTCAAAATTTACAAATGTATAATTATTTCTGCTGTCACTGGTCAATATGAATTAAATTAGACTGTTTTAATGTCACCAACAAATTTCATTAAAATAAATAAATGTAAAGGTAAAACAACAAAGAAATACATAAGAAATTAAACAAACCAATAAAATACATAAGGAATGTGAGGCCCCCCCCCCCTCCCCTGCCATGTGATCTCCCAAAATAGCCCGGCCTAGTTAAGGTGTGTATTCTGTATTGTCCTTTTTTAATGTGTCGTAAAAAATAATGTTATTGTAATGATCCATGTGTTCGGCACTTTTGTCTTTCAGGAGCGTGCGTGAAGACCCACCAGGGTGTGAAAGAAACGGATATTGAGGAAGTTCTGGGGGACTTTCTAAAGAGAACCCCATATCTTCCAGGAGGGAGTAAATGGAGGGTAAATTCCTTTTACTTTTGTTTTTATTTTTTATAGGTTTTCAAGACGTTTTTAAAACGTTTTTAGTGCATTTTAAGGTTTTAAAAACGTTTTAAGAACGTTCCAAACATTTTTTAAAGGTTGTCTACACGTTCTAACAACGTCCACAATAAATTTAGAACGTTTTCAAAAGGTGCTTTTTGTCTCAAGCTTTTGAAAGGTTTTTAAAGGTTTTTTGTTGTTCTTTTAACCTACCACATTTTTACGTCTATAAAACGTTTTCACAAAAAACCAACTTCAGACGTTTTAAGAACGTTCATAAAACGTCCATTTGTTAGCTGGGCAAGAAAACAGTTGTCTTCATTGGAGTTTGTCTGGTTACGACAGTTTTTTTCTCTTCACGAATATTTGTGTGTAAAGAATCCATTGGTTGAAACTTGCTCGTTCATATTGATAATCTTTGTATATTTCGGATTGAATCTTCATCCATCGTTTACCCATCTTTGAGTTACTGGTTACCATGCCAAAAGCAAAGTCTAAACAGCGGTCTCCAGGACAGGGGAGGGGAAGTGGCAGTCGCGGAGCGAAGACAGGGCAGAAAAGAACATCGCTTCAGGATCGTCAACGAAAGGACAGAGAAAGGCGTCTGCCACAGTGCCATCGCTATCTATGTCAGCACCTCCAGCTGAGACGGATATTCCGGCGGAAAGACCGATTCCCACCTTGGTCGGGTCGAGATCGAGTTTTCAGCTTCCGGATGAAGGCAAAACACAGGGCCAACCAGGTGAGTCTTGGCCTTTACTAACCCCCCAATCTGTGGATGCCCCTCCCTCAATGCCCAAATTTTCACAGCCAGGCCTTCCTGCCATGCGCCATAGCATAAGCGAGCAGTTGGGCTCGAATGTACCTTTAGCTATGCAGGAATGTATCTGGAAAGGGGAGTTTGTGGAGCTGGGGGATCTGCTAAAAGCAGGATCCCCTACATGTAACGATATGACCCTCACATTAGATCAGGCTAGCGGGGGATTTCAACTGCGCCCCCATCCTCGGCTGATAGCCATCCGCTCTATCGAGCAATGGACGAGTGCGATGCTCATTTATCTTTCGATATATGCAGAGCGTCAAAACGAAAGATGTCGGGAGCTACTTAAATATACGAGTGTGGTAAGGACGGCAGCGGCCTCCAACTATAACTGGCGCGACTATGATGTTCAGTTTCGGCTACGCCACACGACTCAGCCGGAATTATCATGTGTAGTCGTGGATACAGAATTGTGGTTGCTAGCAGCAACGGCACAGCCCTTTCGAGCATACGGGGGAGGCCCATATGCTACCCAGGGCTTTCCCAGCGGAGGTCGGCAGCGACAACTCTCATTTCGAGGGAAGAGGAACTCCAGCCAAAGCCGGGGGGCTGGCCAGTCCACTAACAAGCACGGGCCACGGCTCGGCTTGTGTTTTGCATTTACTGCTAGCCGGTGCAACAGAGGAAAAAGCTGTCAGTACCGGCACAGCTGCAACCACTGCGGTGACCATTCCCATGGAGAGATCGCATGCCCATCTGTGGAGCAGCTTTATACTGAACGACAAGTCCTGTTGAGTTCTTCACGAGCCCAGAAAATATGCGCACATACGACATGGCCTGGTCTGCTTTCCAGACATTTAGGGGTGATTACCGTTTTGACACATTGCAAAGGCCTAATATTGAGCAAGTTGCGTTATTCGTTGCATATGTCTTGGCACAAATATTCTGCTAACACAATTGCCGCATACGTATCAGGACTCTCATTTTATCTGCGCAGTAACAACATGGAAGATATTACCCAATCATTTCCAATTAAACGATTAATTGATGGTTGTAGACGTCGTCATGTTCGAAAAGACCCTACTACTATTCAACAATGACAGAGGCGCAAAAAGAAGAGGTCATTGACTGGTTATTAAAAGGCAATACCTCCATCTACTTTAAAGAGAATGACAGATTATAAAGACTTGCAGAACAAAAAAGCTTTGGGAGGACAAAGCTGTTGACATGGGCGTTGACGTTGCAGTCCTTAAAAGCTTTTTTTCTAATGTATTTTATTTCTTTATGTATTTCTGTGTTTTTTCAACTTTATGTTTTTTGTTTTTTTTTATGGAAATCATTGGCAACACTATTTTCATTTCTGTCATAAATAACATGAAATCCATTGCTTTCAATCATTGAAATTAAAGGAAACCATAAGTCTTGAATTTATATCATATTATATTTTTAGGGGTTAAAATTTGCTCTAAGTTGATATATCAATCGCCAAATTTGACCCACGGGGTGATTCACATTGAACTTGCAAAGAATCTCAAAATCATGCATTATTCACGTCGTCTGCTGTCATGGGGGCAGCCATGTTTTCTTTCTCGAGCTCGCTTGCAACGTATTTGTGGACAACTCAATCGCGCGTGCTGTCAGTTCTCTACGTGAAGATGGTGCTGTGCCAAGCTTTCGGGCGTTCGAATCGGAGCGGAATATGTCGGGAAAAAAGTTTTCACCCGATTCCCGATCCAAACAGCGATGCAGGATTGTGCAAAAAATGGTTAGCTGCCATTCGTGTGGAGAAATTCAATCCGAATTCGTACCAGTATGACAGAAATAATGTGATCTGTAATGATCACTTCACGGCAAGCGACTTCATGGAGGACATTCGTGCACGGCTGATGAAAACGAAACCAAGGAAAATGTTGAAAGAAGGTGCTGTTCCTTCCATATTCGCTCATCGGGCTCCTCCGAAAGTGAGAAGGTCAACAGAGATGCTGTCTCAAAGATCTGCAAAACAGGTTAGTATAGTTTGATGCTAAAATTATAAATAACCAGTTTGAAAAAAAAATTAATGTTTGTATTATCTTTGCGTGGGTGCGCCCTTGCTTACGAATGGGGCCGGGGCCCATACACAGAGCTCTAGCTCTATCCGCCCTGCTAGCGCTCCCTGCATTCTGAACGAAAACACGGCTGTCAGCAGCTCCATGCAACTTATAAGGCGCTGATCTGGCTGCGTGATGCTGGACGTCCAGACAACAGGCCGGAAGCTCTAATTTTTTGCGCTAGAGTCAGCTGCTGATTGAGGTTGAGTGATGATGTCGCAGGTGATATAGAAATAGAATAGATCTAAAATGAAGATGCATGTATCCTATTATCATATTATACGTGAGATTATACACTCCAACAATAAATAAATCTAGAATTCTAGATCTTAAAGTTATAATTTGGAGATTTGGAAATTTTATTCAGATTTTCAATCTGGGCTTGAGGTAATACAGGCCATTTGTTTTCACCAACTGGGGAATAAACAGAAGGGAGAGCTAGACACCCTCATCCAGAGAATGGATTTCTGGGGGATCCGGAAATTTGCAGAGGCACATCCAGGTATTAACTCTATGTAACAAATACGTTGTGGAATTGGATGTTTTTACTGTACTGAAATCTTCATGTACTGGTATCACTTTCTTGCTTTTCAATTCTCACTCACGAACTTTTGAGTTCAACTGTATAAAATCATTCTAATATGTATTATGTGATTTGTATGGATTCGTCAAAATTGATCTGTCAAATATTTTTGATATGTTTTAAACAATGTGTGAATAAAATGAGTTGAATAATGTGTAAATTCATATTCTTTAATGTTTGTACAATGGTTGCTTTACATGACATTATATAAAAAAGAATGTCAAGCGGAAGAAAATAAATGATGAATTGAATCATCGACCTCTTCACATCACCTGTATGCTATACAAGCTTTATGTTCTCTACCAAACCGGACTGAACTGAGACTAAATGGCCTTGGATATGGTCACAAGAAGTTCTATTCTACATTGAAAACAAAAGCATCAACCATACATCTGATTCTACTCGATACTCGCACCACAGTCCGACAAAACCAGACTAGACAGAGACTTAATAGAGAAGAATACCAGTAGAAGTTCTATTCTCATCTGAATGAAATGGCATCAACCTTTAAAGGTACATCAGACTCTACTTACTACCCTCACCATGGTAAAAGTATGGAATGGCCAAGAAGAGTGCATTTCATTTTAAACTGGAAAATATGTGGAGAACTAAAGAAATACACGGTAGACATCCATAGCTTGCCATAACGTGCGCCCAAACAAGATGCGTGCGTCCCCACGATTGCGTATGTTCATCTATGGGTTGCGGGTATCTCATTGAAAACAGTCTTTGACATACATGTACCTTCCAAGTACAGAAACAGGTACATGTATAGTACTTGTAGTATTTTAACAAGTGGTAAACCATAAACCTTCATGTTTCTGGACAATCATGCATGAACACAAAAAGAGAGAATAGGACAGCAAGGAGTCCAAAACAGTGTAACAGTGACAGACTTACATTATATGCTCTGAAGAATTCCCTAAGGAAAGAATTACTCTACGTAAGGAATACTGGCAACTGAGTGATTATAATCATCAAAGAGATCTCTTACAGGGGCAAATATGAAAATCTGTGTCTAGCGTGAAAGAGGGCAAGAAGTCTGTTTGAGGAAGAAAAACAAAACTATCACATTCCAGGAGAATGATGTTTGAATATGAGTGTTCAAAAGTTTATTTCTCAAGAATTGTACCAGTCAAGGCAGGTGCAGGAACCCGTCGACTTGGTAGATGATGTGGAAGCAATGTTAGTCAAGGTGGTGACAGGGACACCCTTAGATTTCTCTGGTGGAAGGACGGTCACACAAGCCGTGAGCCATCAGAGTAAAGGAAGACGGTGCATCTCTTCAGTGTTACCTCATCACCAAGTATTGCTGGCCACAACCTGACGGAAAGTGGATCTAATGGATCAAATAAAGAGGAGAGAGTATACTAAATTCATAACAATGGTAATGATACCTGTTAAAAAAATTAAGTTTAAAGTGACAACCAAAGAATAAGTACAAAGAGGTATAAAGATATGCATTAAGCAGGGCCAGGACCATTGAGCTAGGAAGAGGTTCTAACGGTGCAGTTTACCTCTTCAGGCATGCGGTGACAAAAGATACCATCGCTCTGAAAAAATTGATCTGTCAAATATTTTTGATATGTTTTAAACAATGTGTGAATAAAATGAGTTGAATAATGTGTAAATTCATATTCTTTAATGTTTGTACAATGGTTGCTTTACATGACTTTATATAAAAAAGAATGTCAAGCGGAAGAAAATAAATGATGAATTGAATCATCGACCTCTTCACATCACCTGTATGCTATACAAGCTTTATGTTCTCTACCAAACCGGACTGAACTGAGACTAAATGGCCTTGGATATGGTCACAAGAAGTTCTATTCTACATTGAAAACAAAAGCATCATCCATACATCGGACTCTACTCGATACTCGCAACACAGTGGCAAAACCAGACTAGACAGAGACTTAATCGAGAAGGATACCAGTAGAAGTTCTATTCCCATCTGAATGAAATGGCATCAACCTTTAAAGGTACATCAAGACTCTAATAACTACCCACACCATGGTAAAAGTATGGAATGGCCAAGAGGAGTGCATTTCATTTTAAACTGGAAAATATGTGGAGAACTAAAATACACGGTAGACATCCATAGCTTGCCATAACGTGCGCCATCACGAGATGCATGAGTCCGCATGACTGCGTATGTTTATCTATGGGTTGCGGTTATTTCATTAAAAACAGACGTTGACATACATGTATCTTGCAAAGAACACAAACAGGTAGAGTACCTGTAGTATTTTAACAAGTGGTAAACCATAGACCTTCATGTTTCTGGACAATCATGCATGGACACAAAAAGAGAGCATAGGACAGCAAGGAGTCCAAAACAGTGTAACTGTGACAGACTTAGATTCATATGCTCTGAAGAATTCCCCGAGGAAAGAATGACTCTACGTAATGAATACTGGGAACGGAGTGATTATAATCATCAAAGAGATCTCTTACAGGGGCAAATATGAAAATCTGTGTCTAGCGTGAAAGAGGGCAAGAAGACTGTTTGAGGAAGAAAAACAAAACTATCACATTCCAGGAGAATGATGTTTGAATATGAGTGTGCAAAAGTTTATTTCTCAAGAATTGTACAAGTCAAGGCAGGTGCAGGAACCCGTCGACTTGGTAGATGATGTGGAAGCAATGTTAGTCAAGGTGGTGACAGGGACACCCTTAGATTTCTCTGGTGGAAGGACGGTCACACAAGCCGTGAGCCATCAGAGTAAAGGAAGACGGTGCATCTCTTCAGTGCTACCTCATCACCAGGTATTGCTGGCCACAACCTGATGGAAAGTGGATCTGATGGATCAAGTAAAGAGGAGAGAGTATACTAAATTCATAACAATGGTAATGATACCCGTTAAAAAAATTTAAGTTTAAAGTGACAACCAAAGAATAAGTACAAAGAGGTATAAAGATATGCATTAAGCAGGGCCAGGACCATTGAGCTAGGAAGAGGTTCTAACGGTGTAGTTTACCTCTTCAGGCATGCGGTGACAAAAGATACCATCGCTCTGAAAAAATTGATCAGTCAAATATTTTTGATATGTTTTAAACAATGTGTGAATAAAATGAGTTGAATAATGTGTAAATTCATATTCTTTAATGTTTGTACAATGGTTGCTTTACATGACTTTATATAAAAAAGAATGTCAATCGGAAGAAAATAAATGATGAATTGAATCATCGACCTCTTCACATCACCTGTATGCTATACAAGCTTTATGTTCTCTACCAAACCGGACTGAACTGAGACTAAATGGCCTTGGATATGGTCACAAGAAGTTCTATTCTACATTGAAAACAAAAGCATCAACCATACATCGGATTCTACTCGATACTCGCAACACAGTCCGACAAAACCTGACTAGACAGAGACTTAATGGAGAAGGATACCAGTAGAAGTTCTATTCTCATCTGAATGAAATGGCATCAACCTTTAAAGGTACATCAGACTCTAATTACTACCCACACCATGGTAAAAGTATGGAATGGCCAAGAAGAGTGCATTTCATTTTAAACTGGAAAATATGTGGAGAACTAATGAAATACACGGTAGACATCCATAGCTTGCCATAACGTGCGCCCAAACAAGATGCGTGCGTCCCCACGATTGCGTATGTTCATCTATGGGTTGCGGGTATCTCATTGAAAACAGTCTTTGACATACATGTACGTTCCAAGTATAGAAACAGGTACATGTATAGTACTTGTAGTATTTTAACAAGTGGTAAACCTAATGTTTGTACAATGGTTGCTTTACATGACTTTATATAAAAAAGAATGTCAATCGGAAGAAAATAAATGATGAATTGAATCATCGACCTCTTCACATCACCTGTATGCTATACAAGCTTTATGTTCTCTACCAAACAGGACTGAACTGAGACTAATTGGCCTTGGATATGGTCACAAGAAGTTCTATTCTACATTGAAAACAAAAGCATCATCCATACATCGGAGAAATCGGACTCTACTCGATACTCGCACCACAGTCCGACAAAACCAGACTAGACAGAGACTTAATGGAGAAGGATACCAGTAGAAGTTCTATTCTCATCTGAATGAAATGGCATCAACCTTTAAAGGTACATCAGACTCTAATTACTACCCACACCATGGTAAAAGTATGGAATGGCCAAGAAGAGTGCATTTCATTTTAAACTGGAAAATATGTGGAGAACTAAAGAAATACACGGTAGACATCCATAGCTTGCCATAACGTGCGCCCAAACAAGATGCGTGCGTCCCCACGATTGCGTATGTTCATCTATGGGTTGCGGGTATCTCATTGAAAACAGTCTTTGACATACATGTACCTTCCAAGTACAGAAACAGGTACATGTATAGTACTTGTAGTATTTTAACAAGTGGTAAACCATAAACCTTCATGTTTCTGTACAATCATGCTTGGACACAAAAAGAGAGCATAGGACAGCAAGGAGTCCAAAACAGTGTAACTGTGACAGATCTAGATTCAGATGCTCGGAAAAATTCCCTGAGGAAAGAATGACTCTACGTAAGGAATACTGGCAACTGAGTGATTATAATCATCAAAGAGATCTCTTACAGGGGCAAATATGAAAATCTGTGTCTAGCGTGAAAGAGGGCAAGAAGACTGTTTGAGGAAGAAAAACAAAACTATCACATTCCAGGAGAATGATGTTTGAATATGAGTGTGCAAAAGTTTATTTCTCAAGAATTGTACAAGTCAAGGCAGGTGCAGGAACCCGTCGACTTGGTAGATGATGTGAAAGCAATGTTAGTCAAGGTGGTGACAGGGACACCCTTAAATTTCTCTGGTGGAAAGACGGTCACACAAGCCGTGAGCCATCAGAGTAAAGGAAGACGGTGCATCTCTTCAGTGTTACCTCATCACCAAGTATTGCTGGCCACAACCTGACGGAAAGTGGATCTAATGGATCAAGTAAAGAGGAGAGAGTATACTAAATTCATAACAATGGTAATGATACCTGTTAAAAAAAATTTAAGTTTAAAGTGACAACCAAAGAATAAGTACAAAGAGGTATAAAGATATGCATTTAGCAGGGCCAGGACCATTGAGCTAGGAAGAGGTTCTAACGGTGCAGTTTACCTCTTCAGGCATGCGGTGACAAAAGATACCATCGCTCTGAAAAAATTGATCTGTCAAATATTTTTGATATGTTTTAAACAATGTGTGAATAAAATGAGTTGAATAATGTGTAAATTCATATTCTTTAATGTTTGTACAATGGTTGCTTTACATGACTTTATATAAAAAAGAATGTCAAGCGGAAGAAAATAAATGATGAATTGAATCATCGACCTCTTCACATCACCTGTATGCTATACAAGCTTTATGTTCTCTACCAAACCGGACTGAACTGAGACTAAATGGCCTTGGATATGGTCACAAGAAGTTCTATTCTACATTGAAAACAAAAGCATCATCCATACATCGGACTCTACTCGATACTCGCAACACAGTGGCAAAACCAGACTAGACAGAGACTTAATCGAGAAGGATACCAGTAGAAGTTCTATTCCCATCTGAATGAAATGGCATCAACCTTTAAAGGTACATCAAGACTCTAATAACTACCCACACCATGGTAAAAGTATGGAATGGCCAAGAGGAGTGCATTTCATTTTAAACTGGAAAATATGTGGAGAACTAAAATACACGGTAGACATCCATAGCTTGCCATAACGTGCGCCATCACGAGATGCATGAGTCTGCATGACTGCGTATGTTTATCTATGGGTTGCGGTTATTTCATTAAAAACAGACGTTGACATACATGTATCTTGCAAAGAACACAAACAGGTAGAGTACCTGTAGTATTTTAACAAGTGGTAAACCATAGACCTTCATGTTTCTGGACAATCATGCATGGACACAAAAAGAGAGCATAGGACAGCAAGGAGTCCAAAACAGTGTAACTGTGACAGACTTAGATTCATATGCTCTGAAGAATTCCCCGAGGAAAGAATGACTCTACGTAATGAATACTGGGAACGGAGTGATTATAATCATCAAAGAGATCTCTTACAGGGGCAAATATGAAAATCTGTGTCTAGCGTGAAAGAGGGCAAGAAGACTGTTTGAGGAAGAAAAACAAAACTATCACATTCCAGGAGAATGATGTTTGAATATGAGTGTGCAAAAGTTTATTTCTCAAGAATTGTACAAGTCAAGGCAGGTGCAGGAACCCGTCGACTTGGTAGATGATGTGGAAGCAATGTTAGTCAAGGTGGTGACAGGGACACCCTTAGATTTCTCTGGTGGAAGGACGGTCACACAAGCCGTGAGCCATCAGAGTAAAGGAAGACGGTGCATCTCTTCAGTGCTACCTCATCACCAGGTATTGCTGGCCACAACCTGATGGAAAGTGGATCTGATGGATCAAGTAAAGAGGAGAGAGTATACTAAATTCATAACAATGGTAATGATACCCGTTAAAAAAATTTAAGTTTAAAGTGACAACCAAAGAATAAGTACAAAGAGGTATAAAGATATGCATTAAGCAGGGCCAGGACCATTGAGCTAGGAAGAGGTTCTAACGGTGTAGTTTACCTCTTCAGGCATGCGGTGACAAAAGATACCATCGCTCTGAAAAAATTGATCAGTCAAATATTTTTGATATGTTTTAAACAATGTGTGAATAAAATGAGTTGAATAATGTGTAAATTCATATTCTTTAATGTTTGTACAATGGTTGCTTTACATGACTTTATATAAAAAAGAATGTCAATCGGAAGAAAATAAATGATGAATTGAATCATCGACCTCTTCACATCACCTGTATGCTATACAAGCTTTATGTTCTCTACCAAACCGGACTGAACTGAGACTAAATGGCCTTGGATATGGTCACAAGAAGTTCTATTCTACATTGAAAACAAAAGCATCAACCATACATCGGATTCTACTCGATACTCGCAACACAGTCCGACAAAACCTGACTAGACAGAGACTTAATGGAGAAGGATACCAGTAGAAGTTCTATTCTCATCTGAATGAAATGGCATCAACCTTTAAAGGTACATCAAGACTCTAATAACTACCCACACCATGGTAAAAGTATGGAATGGCCAAGAGGAGTGCATTTCATTTTAAACTGGAAAATATGTGGAGAACTAAAATACACGGTAGACATCCATAGCTTGCCATAACGTGCGCCATCACGAGATGCATGAGTCCGCATGACTGCGTATGTTTATCTATGGGTTGCGGTTATTTCATTAAAAACAGACGTTGACATACATGTATCTTGCAAAGAACACAAACAGGTAGAGTACCTGTAGTATTTTAACAAGTGGTAAACCATAGACCTTCATGTTTCTGGACAATCATGCATGGACACAAAAAGAGAGCATAGGACAGCAAGGAGTCCAAAACAGTGTAACTGTGACAGACTTAGATTCATATGCTCTGAAGAATTCCCCGAGGAAAGAATGACTCTACGTAATGAATACTGGGAACGGAGTGATTATAATCATCAAAGAGATCTCTTACAGGGGCAAATATGAAAATCTGTGTCTAGCGTGAAAGAGGGCAAGAAGACTGTTTGAGGAAGAAAAACAAAACTATCACATTCCAGGAGAATGATGTTTGAATATGAGTGTGCAAAAGTTTATTTCTCAAGAATTGTACAAGTCAAGGCAGGTGCAGGAACCCGTCGACTTGGTAGATGATGTGGAAGCAATGTTAGTCAAGGTGGTGACAGGGACACCCTTAGATTTCTCTGGTGGAAGGACGGTCACACAAGCCGTGAGCCATCAGAGTAAAGGAAGACGGTGCATCTCTTCAGTGCTACCTCATCACCAGGTATTGCTGGCCACAACCTGATGGAAAGTGGATCTGATGGATCAAGTAAAGAGGAGAGAGTATACTAAATTCATAACAATGGTAATGATACCCGTTAAAAAAATTTAAGTTTAAAGTGACAACCAAAGAATAAGTACAAAGAGGTATAAAGATATGCATTAAGCAGGGCCAGGACCATTGAGCTAGGAAGAGGTTCTAACGGTGTAGTTTACCTCTTCAGGCATGCGGTGACAAAAGATACCATCGCTCTGAAAAAATTGATCAGTCAAATATTTTTGATATGTTTTAAACAATGTGTGAATAAAATGAGTTGAATAATGTGTAAATTCATATTCTTTAATGTTTGTACAATGGTTGCTTTACATGACTTTATATAAAAAAGAATGTCAATCGGAAGAAAATAAATGATGAATTGAATCATCGACCTCTTCACATCACCTGTATGCTATACAAGCTTTATGTTCTCTACCAAACCGGACTGAACTGAGACTAAATGGCCTTGGATATGGTCACAAGAAGTTCTATTCTACATTGAAAACAAAAGCATCAACCATACATCGGATTCTACTCGATACTCGCAACACAGTCCGACAAAACCTGACTAGACAGAGACTTAATGGAGAAGGATACCAGTAGAAGTTCTATTCTCATCTGAATGAAATGGCATCAACCTTTAAAGGTACATCAGACTCTAATTACTACCCACACCATGGTAAAAGTATGGAATGGCCAAGAAGAGTGCATTTCATTTTAAACTGGAAAATATGTGGAGAACTAATGAAATACACGGTAGACATCCATAGCTTGCCATAACGTGCGCCCAAACAAGATGCGTGCGTCCCCACGATTGCGTATGTTCATCTATGGGTTGCGGGTATCTCATTGAAAACAGTCTTTGACATACATGTACGTTCCAAGTATAGAAACAGGTACATGTATAGTACTTGTAGTATTTTAACAAGTGGTAAACCTAATGTTTGTACAATGGTTGCTTTACATGACTTTATATAAAAAAGAATGTCAATCGGAAGAAAATAAATGATGAATTGAATCATCGACCTCTTCACATCACCTGTATGCTATACAAGCTTTATGTTCTCTACCAAACCGGACTGAACTGAGACTAATTGGCCTTGGATATGGTCACAAGAAGTTCTATTCTACATTGAAAACAAAAGCATCATCCATACATCGGAGAAATCGGACTCTACTCGATACTCGCACCACAGTCCGACAAAACCTGACTAGACAGAGACTTAATGGAGAAGGATACCAGTAGAAGTTCTATTCTCATCTGAATGAAATGGCATCAACCTTTAAAGGTACATCAGACTCTAATTACTACCCACACCATGGTAAAAGTATGGAATGGCCAAGAAGAGTGCATTTCATTTTAAACTGGAAAATATGTGGAGAACTAATGAAATACACGGTAGACATCCATAGCTTGCCATAACGTGCGCCCAAACAAGATGCGTGCGTCCCCACGATTGCGTATGTTCATCTATGGGTTGCGGGTATCTCATTGAAAACAGTCTTTGACATACATGTACGTTCCAAGTATAGAAACAGGTACATGTATAGTACTTGTAGTATTTTAACAAGTGGTAAACCTAATGTTTGTACAATGGTTGCTTTACATGACTTTATATAAAAAAGAATGTCAATCGGAAGAAAATAAATGATGAATTGAATCATCGACCTCTTCACATCACCTGTATGCTATACAAGCTTTATGTTCTCTACCAAACCGGACTGAACTGAGACTAATTGGCCTTGGATATGGTCACAAGAAGTTCTATTCTACATTGAAAACAAAAGCATCATCCATACATCGGAGAAATCGGACTCTACTCGATACTCGCACCACAGTCCGACAAAACCAGACTAGACAGAGACTTAATGGAGAAGGATACCAGTAGAAGTTCTATTCTCATCTGAATGAAATGGCATCAACCTTTAAAGGTACATCAGACTCTAATTACTACCCACACCATGGTAAAAGTATGGAATGGCCAAGAAGAGTGCATTTCATTTTAAACTGGAAAATATGTGGAGAACTAAAGAAATACACGGTAGACATCCATAGCTTGCCATAACGTGCGCCCAAACAAGATGCGTGCGTCCCCACGATTGCGTATGTTCATCTATGGGTTGCGGGTATCTCATTGAAAACAGTCTTTGACATACATGTACCTTCCAAGTACAGAAACAGGTACATGTATAGTACTTGTAGTATTTTAACAAGTGGTAAACCATAAACCTTCATGTTTCTGTACAATCATGCTTGGACACAAAAAGAGAGCATAGGACAGCAAGGAGTCCAAAACAGTGTAACTGTGACAGATCTAGATTCAGATGCTCGGAAAAATTCCCTGAGGAAAGAATGACTCTACGTAAGGAATACTGGCAACTGAGTGATTATAATCATCAAAGAGATCTCTTACAGGGGCAAATATGAAAATCTGTGTCTAGCGTGAAAGAGGGCAAGAAGACTGTTTGAGGAAGAAAAACAAAACTATCACATTCCAGGAGAATGATGTTTGAATATGAGTGTGCAAAAGTTTATTTCTCAAGAATTGTACAAGTCAAGGCAGGTGCAGGAACCCGTCGACTTGGTAGATGATGTGAAAGCAATGTTAGTCAAGGTGGTGACAGGGACACCCTTAAATTTCTCTGGTGGAAAGACGGTCACACAAGCCGTGAGCCATCAGAGTAAAGGAAGACGGTGCATCTCTTCAGTGTTACCTCATCACCAAGTATTGCTGGCCACAACCTGACGGAAAGTGGATCTAATGGATCAAGTAAAGAGGAGAGAGTATACTAAATTCATAACAATGGTAATGATACCTGTTAAAAAAAATTTAAGTTCAAAGTGACAACCAAAGAATAAGTACAAAGAGGTATAAAGATATGCATTTAGCAGGGCCAGGACCATTGAGCTAGGAAGAGGTTCTAACGGTGCAGTTTACCTCTTCAGGCATGCGGTGACAAAAGATACCATCGCTCTGAAAAAATTGATCTGTCAAATATTTTTGATATGTTTTAAACAATGTGTGAATAAAATGAGTTGAATAATGTGTAAATTCATATTCTTTAATGTTTGTACAATGGTTGCTTTACATGACTTTATATAAAAAAGAATGTCAAGCGGAAGAAAATAAATGATGAATTGAATCATCGACCTCTTCACATCACCTGTATGCTATACAAGCTTTATGTTCTCTACCAAACCGGACTGAACTGAGACTAAATGGCCTTGGATATGGTCACAAGAAGTTCTATTCTACATTGAAAACAAAAGCATCATCCATACATCGGACTCTACTCGATACTCGCAACACAGTGGCAAAACCAGACTAGACAGAGACTTAATCGAGAAGGATACCAGTAGAAGTTCTATTCCCATCTGAATGAAATGGCATCAACCTTTAAAGGTACATCAAGACTCTAATAACTACCCACACCATGGTAAAAGTATGGAATGGCCAAGAGGAGTGCATTTCATTTTAAACTGGAAAATATGTGGAGAACTAAAATACACGGTAGACATCCATAGCTTGCCATAACGTGCGCCATCACGAGATGCATGAGTCCGCATGACTGCGTATGTTTATCTATGGGTTGCGGTTATTTCATTAAAAACAGACGTTGACATACATGTATCTTGCAAAGAACACAAACAGGTAGAGTACCTGTAGTATTTTAACAAGTGGTAAACCATAGACCTTCATGTTTCTGGACAATCATGCATGGACACAAAAAGAGAGCATAGGACAGCAAGGAGTCCAAAACAGTGTAACTGTGACAGACTTAGATTCATATGCTCTGAAGAATTCCCCGAGGAAAGAATGACTCTACGTAATGAATACTGGGAACGGAGTGATTATAATCATCAAAGAGATCTCTTACAGGTGCAAATATGAAAATCTGTGTCTAGCGTGAAAGAGGGCAAGAAGACTGTTTGAGGAAGAAAAACAAAACTATCACATTCCAGGAGAATGATGTTTGAATATGAGTGTGCAAAAGTTTATTTCTCAAGAATTGTACAAGTCAAGGCAGGTGCAGGAACCCGTCGACTTGGTAGATGATGTGGAAGCAATGTTAGTCAAGGTGGTGACAGGGACACCCTTAGATTTCTCTGGTGGAAGGACGGTCACACAAGCCGTGAGCCATCAGAGTAAAGGAAGACGGTGCATCTCTTCAGTGCTACCTCATCACCAGGTATTGCTGGCCACAACCTGATGGAAAGTGGATCTAATGGATCAAGTAAAGAGGAGAGAGTATACTAAATTCATAACAATGGTAATGATACCTGTTAAAACAAATTTAAGTTTAAAGTGACAACCAAAGAATAAGTACAAAGAGGTATAAAGATATGCATTTAGCAGGGCCAGGACCATTGAGCTAGGAAGAGGTTCTAACGGTGCAGTTTACCTCTTCAGGCATGCGGTGACAAAAGATACCATCGCTCTGAAAAAATTGATCTGTCAAATATTTTTGATATGTTTTAAACAATGTGTGAATAAAATGAGTTGAATAATGTGTAAATTCATATTCTTTAATGTTTGTACAATGGTTGCTTTACATGACTTTATATAAAAAAGAATGTCAAGCGGAAGAAAATAAATGATGAATTGAATCATCGACCTCTTCACATCACCTGTATGCTATACAAGCTTTATGTTCTCTACCAAACCGGACTGACCAGAGACTAAATGGCCTTGGATATGGTCACAAGAAGTTCTATTCTACATTGAAAACAAAAGCATCATCCATACATCGGACTCTACTCGATACTCGCACCACAGTCCGACAAAACCAGACTAGACAGAGACTTAATGGAGAAGGATACCAGTAGAAGTTCTATTCTCATCTGAATGAAATGGCATCAACCTTTAAAGGTACATCAGACTCTACTTACTACCCTCACCATGGTAAAAGTATGGAATGGCCAAGAAGAGTGCATTTCATTTTAAACTGGAAAATATGTGGAGAACTAAAGAAATACACGGTAGACATCCATAGCTTGCCATAACGTGCGCCCAAACAAGATGCGTGCGTCCCCACGATTGCGTATGTTCATCTATGGGTTGCGGGTATCTCATTGAAAACAGTCTTTGACATACATGTACCTTCCAAGTACAGAAACAGGTACATGTATAGTACTTGTAGTATTTCAACAAGTGGTAAACCATAAACCTTCATGTTTCTGGACAATCATGCATGGACACAAAAAGAGAGCATAGGACAGCAAGGAGTCCAAAACAGTGTAACTGTGACAGATCTAGATTCAGATGCTCGGAAGAAGTCCGAGGAAAGAATGACTCTACGTAATGAATACTGGCAACGGAGTGATTATAATCATCAAAGAGATCTCTTACAGGGGCAAATATGAAAATCTGTGTCTAGCGTGAAAGAGGGCAAGAAGACTGTTTGAGGAAGAAAAACAAAACTATCACATTCCAGGAGAATGATGTTTGAATATGAGTGTGGAAAAGTTTATTTCTCAAGAATTGTACCAGTCAAGGCAGGTGCAGGAACCTGTCGACTTGGTAGATGATGTGGAAGCAATGTTAGTCAAGGTGGTGACAGGGACACCCTTAGATTTCTCTGGTTGAAGGACGGTCACACAAGCCGTAGGCCATCAGAGTAAAGGAAGACGGTGCATCTCTTCAGTGCGACCTCATCACCAAGTATTGCTGGCCACAACCTGACGGAAAGTGGATCTAATGGATCAAGTAAAGAGGAGAGAGTATACTAAATTCATAACAATGGTAATGATACCTGTTAAAAAAATAAAAGTTTAAAGTGACAACCAAAGAATAAGTACAAAGAGGTATAAAGATATGCATTAAGCAGGGCCAGGACCATTGAGCTAGGAAGAGGTTCTAACGGTGCAGTTTACCTCTTCAGGCATGCGGTGACAAAAGATACCATCGCTCTGAAAAAATTGATCTGTCAAATATTTTTGATGTTTTAAACAATGTGTGAATAAAATGAGTTGAATAATGTGTAAATTCATATTCTTTAATGTTTGTACAATGGTTGCTTTACATGACTTTATATAAAAAAGAATGTCAAGCGGAAGAAAATAAATGATGAATTGAATCATCGACCTCTTCACATCACCTGTATGCTATACAAGCATTATGTTCTCTACCTAACCGGACTGAACTGAGACTAAATGGCCTTGGATATGGTCACAAGAAGTTCTATTATACATTGAAAACGAAAGCATCATCCATACATCGGATTCTACTCGATACTCGCACCACAGTCCGACAAAACCAGACTAGACAGAGACTTAATGGAGAAGGATACCAGTAGAAGTTCTATTCTAATCTGAATGAAATGGCATCAACCTTTAAAGGTACATCAGACTCTACTTACTACCCTCACCATGGTAAAAGTATGGAATGGCCAAGAAGAGTGCATTTCATTTTAAACTGGAAAATATGTGGAGAACTAAAGAAATACACGGTAGACATCCATAGCTTGCCATAACGTGCACCCACACGAGATGTATGAGTCCGCATGACTGCGTACATGTATGTTCATCTATAGGTTGTGGTTATTTCATTAAAAACAGACGTTGACATATCTTGCAACACAAACAGGTATTGTACCTGTAGTATTTTAACAAGTGGTAAACCATAGACCTTCATGTTTCTGGACAATCATGCATGGACACAAAAAGAGAGCATAGGACAGCAAGGAGTCCAAAACAGTGTAACTGTGACAGATCTAGATTCAGATGCTCTGAAGAATTCCCCGAGGAAAGAATGACTCTACGTAATGAATACTGGCAACGGAGTGATTATAATCATCAAAGAGATCTCTTACAGGGGCAAATATGAAAATCTGTGTCTAGCGTGAAAGAGGGCAAGAAGACTGTTTGAGGAAGAAAAACAAAACTATCACATTCCAGGAGAATGATGTTTGAATATGAGTGTGCAAAAGTTTATTTCTCAAGAATTGTACCAGTCAAGGCAGGTGCAGGAACCCGTCAACTTGGTAGATGATGTGGAAGCAATGTTAGTCAAGGTGGTGACAGGGACACCCTTAGATTTCTCTGGTGGAAGGACGGTCACACAAGCCGTGAGCCATCAGAGTATAGGAAGACAGTGCATCTCTTCAGTGTTACCTCATCACCAAGTATTGCTGGCCACAACCTGACGGAAAGTGGATCTAATGGATCAAGTAAAGAGGAGAGAGTATACTAAATTCATAACAATGGTAATGATACCTGTTTAAAAAATTCAACTTTAAAGTGACAACCGAAGAATAAGTACAAAGAGGTATAAAGAAATGCATTAAGCAGGGCCAGGACCATTGAGCTAGGAAGAGGTTCTAACGGTGCAGTTTACCTCTTCAGGCATGCGGTGACAAAAGATACCATCGCTCTGAAAAAATTGATCTGTCAAATATTTTTGATATGTTTTAAACAATGTGTGAATAAAATGAGTTGAATAATGTGTAAATTCATATTCTTTAATGTTTGTACAATGGTTGCTTTACATGACTTTATATAAAAAAGAATGTCAAGCGGAAGAAAATAAATGATGAATTGAATCATCGACCTCTTCACATCACCTGTATGCTATACAAGCTTTATGTTCTCTACCAAACCGGACTGAACTGAGACTAAATGGCCATGGATATGGTCACAAGAATTTCTATTCTACATTGAAAACAAAAGCATCATCCATACATCGGACTCTACTCGATACTCGCACCACAGTCCGACAAAACCAGACTAGACAGAGACTTAATGGAGAAGGATACCAGTAGAAGTTCTATTCTCATCTGAATGAAATGGCATCAACCTTTAAAGGTACATCAGACTCTACTTACTACCCTCACCATGGTAAAAGTATGGAATGGCCAAGAAGAGTGCATTTCATTTTAAACTGGAAAATATGTGGAGAACTAAAGAAATACACGGTAGACATCCATAGCTTGCCATAACGTGCGCCCAAACAAGATGCGTGCGTCCCCACGATTGCGTATGTTCATCTATGGGTTGCGGGTATCTCATTGAAAACAGTCTTTGACATACATGTACCTTCCAAGTACAGAAACAGGTACATGTATAGTACTTGTAGTATTTTAACAAGTGGTAAACCATAAACCTTCATGTTTCTGGACAATCATGCATGGACACAAAAAGAGAGCATAGGACAGCAAGGAGTCCTAAACAGTGTAACTGTGACAGATTAAGTTTCATATGCTCTGAAGAATTCCCCGAGGAAAGAATGACTCTACGTAATGAATACTGGCAACGGAGTGATTATAATCATCAAAGAGATCTCTTACAGGGGCAAATATGAAAATCTGTGTCTAGCGTGAAAGAGGGCAAGAAGACTGTTTGAGGAAGAAAACAAAACTATCACATTCCAGGAGAATGGTGTTTGAATATGAGTGTGCAAAAGTTTATTTCTCAAGAATTGTACCAGTCAAGGCAGGTGCAGGAACCCGTCGACTTGGTAGATGATGTGGAAGCAATGTTAGTCAAGGTGGTGACAGGGACACCCTTAGATTTCTCTGGTTGAAGGACGGTCACACAAGCCGTGAGCCATCAGAGTAAAGGAAGACGGTGCATCTCTTCGGTGCTACCTCATCACCAAGTATTGCTGGCCACAACCTGACGGAAAGTGGATCTAATGGATCAAGTAAAGAGGAGAGTATACTAAATTCATAACAATGGTAATGATACCTGTTAAAAAATTAAGTTTAAAGTGACAACCAAAGAATAAGTACAAAGAGGTATAAAGATATGCATTAAGCAGGGCCAGGACCATAGAGCTGGGAAGAGGTTCAAACGGTTGCTGTTTACCTCTTCAGGCATGCAAAGCCAGGAGATCCTGAAGAACTTCCATCTATCCAAAGACCCTGCCTACCGTCAACGGTAGCTTTACAACATGAGCGAAGAGGCAAGCATCCAGAAAGATCTTAGTGCATTCTGTCAATTTCCCCAGTACTATGGGTATGTCACACTGGACCGTGATACTCTTGATCTGGCTATGGAGTTTGCGGGTGATGCCCAGCGGGGGAAGAGCTTCACTCTGACTGACTCCCTGGATGGAAGACCATCCAGATGGAAGCAGGAGGATAATCTTTTGATCGCTCTGGACATCGTTAAAGGAATCATCATCATGCACCGCCAAGGATTCCTCATCAATGATCTGAAATGCAACAATGTTCTAATGAAAGAGGAAGGCGGATTTAGGAACAAAGTCATCGACTTTGGACGCGCCAGGAGAAGTGCTTGCCCTTCCCGTGTGTATTGTCTCAATAAAGATACCAAGAGACGATATCACACAGAAGGACTATAATCATATGGCAGCGGAGGTTGCCCTTGATGGCCAAATGCCTTCCATCCAGTCTGATACCTTCCAGATTGGTCGTGTCTTTGTTAGGATGAAACAATGACTTGCTGCCAGGACCATTGAGCTAGGAAGAGGTTCTAACGGTGCAGTTTACCTTTTCAGGCATGCGGTGACAAAAGATCCCATCGCTCTGAAGAAATTCCCAAAGTCCAGGGAACCTGCACACCTTCAACGCCAGTTCTACATCATAAGCGAAGAGGCAAGCATCCAGAAAGATCTTAGTGCATTCTGTCAATTTCCCGGAACTACGAGTATGTCACACTGGACTGTCATACTCTCGCTCTAGCTATGGACTTTGTGGGTGATGCCCAGCGGGGGAAGAGCGTCACTCTGGATGACTCCCTGGATGGAAGACCTTCCAGATGGAAGCAGGAGGAAAAGTCTTTGATCGCCCTGGACATCAGTGAGGGAATTAACATCATGCATCACCACGGATTCCTCATCAATGATCTGAAATGCAACAATGTTCTGCTGAACCAGGAGGGAGGCAGATTTATGACCAAAGTCATTGACTTTGGTCATGCAACCATAATGGTATAGTGTAGCATATCAGTGTATAGTGTAGTATATTGGTGTAGTGTTGTATATTGGTGTATAGTGTAGTATATTGGTGTATAGTTTAGCATATTGGTGTATAATTTAGTATATTGGTATTGTTATTATGGCTACACTGGACATCGTTGAGGGAATCAACATCATGCACCACCAAGGATTCCTCTTCAATGATCTGAAATACAACAACATTCAGCTGAACTAGGAGGGAGGCAGATTTATGACCAAAGTCATTTACTTTGGTCATGCAACCATAATGGTATAGTGTAGCATATCAGGGTATAGTGTAGTATTTTGTGTATAGTGTACATGTAGTATATTGGTGTACAGTGCGTATCAAAAAATAGAGCTAGGAAGAGGTTCTAACGGTGCAGTTTACCTCCTCAGGCAGATATCAATATCAAGATATCAATGTCTTTATGACATTGAAGGCCTATTCTTTGGTTTACAATATAAAATGCTGCAGTTTTTGTCTTCACGAAGATATATACTTATTCTTTTACTACAACGAGGAAGCTGCCCAGGTGGAATGGTGGAGCTGGTCCAAGTTCATAACAGAAGATACGCCCACATTCGCATACCTCTAGGTAACAATTTACACCCCCCCCCCAAAAAAAAAAAAAAAAATAGAAAATAAAATGTAAAAAATGAGTCAAGCAGAGTAAAAGCAACAGTGGAAAATCTTTGATAAAGGCAAGTAGAAAAAGTAATAAAAACAGGCCTAAACAAATAACAATTATATCTATTTTTTTAGAGCTAAATTATAAAAATAACTTCTTAGTTTAACTAACAGTTTCATTGTATTATCAGCAATTTAATCCCAGATATTCCCCCCCCCCTATCTCTCTCACGCTCTCTCATCCTCTCTGAATTTTATTTCTTCAAATAGAATGTTGAAGCCCATCGATCAAGCTTTGAATTTCTGCGTCAATCAGGGGAATTCCCTGGGTCTCTTGACAGGCTTGGGGTCGAACATGTGCCATTTGATCTCTCGCATGCGGTCTTTCCATTCAAGTTGTGGAAAATTCCATTCATAAATAATTTAGACTAATATCCAGTCTTTTATTTTTTTCATTCGATTGATTTTCCTCACTTTACATGGCAGCGACTGTATTTCTCTTAATATTTTCAAAAAAAGGACTGTTTTTTAGACTAGACGTAAAAGTCAAGCGTCGCGCCACGCTACCGATTCATCAATATTCATGAGGAATCGTAACCACGTGATCGAAAAGATCGTCGGAAACGTGAATATTCAACAGCACTGGATGACGTCATTTTTAGTTTTTTGCCTTGGGAATCCAAAACCCTGATAGGTATTGGCATGAAACCAACAGGAATAACACTAGAATACGATTTTCTAACGACCATATAATATATAACTAAATTCATAACAATGGTAATGATGATACCTGTTAAAAAATAGAAGTTTAAAGTGACAACCAAAGAATAAGTACAAAGAGGTATAAAGATATGCATTAAGCAGGACCAGGACCATAGAGCTAGGAAGAGGTTCTAACGGTGCAGTTTACCTCCTCAGGCATGCGGAGACAAAAGATCCCATCGCTCTGAAGAAATTCCCTATGTCCAGGGAACCTGCACACCGTCAACGCCAGTTCTACATCATAAGCGAAGAGGCAAGCATCCAGAAAGATCTTAGTGCATTCTGTCAATTTCCCGGAACTACGAGTATGTCACACTGGACTGTCATACTCTCGCTCTAGCTATGGACTTTGTGGGTGATGCCCAGCGGGGGAAGAGCGTCACTCTGGATGACTCCCTGGATGGAAGACCTTCCAGATGGAAGCAGGAGGAAAAGTCTTTGATCGCCCTGGACATCAGTGAGGGAATTAACATCATGTATCACCAAGGATTCCTCATCAATGATCTGAAATGCAACAATGTTCTGCTGAACCAGGAGGGAGGCAGATTTATGACCAAAGTCATTGACTTTGGTCATGCAACCATAATGGTATAGTGTAGCATATCAGTGTATAGTGTAGTATATTGGTGTAGTGTTGTATATTGGTGTATAGTGTAGTATACTGGTGTATAGTTTAGCATATTGGTGTATAATTTAGTATATTGGTATTGTTATTATGGCTACACTGGACATCGTTGAGGGAATCAACATCATGCACCACCAAGGATTCCTCTTCAATGATCTGAAATACAACAACATTCAGCTGAACTAGGAGGGAGGCAGATTTATGACCAAAGTCATTTACTTTGGTCATGCAACCATAATGGTATAGTGTAGCATATCAGGGTATAGTGTAGTATTTTGTGTATAGTGTACATGTAGTATATTGGTGTACAGTGCGTATCAAAAAATAGAGCTAGGAAGAGGTTCTAACGGTGCAGTTTACCTCCTCAGGCAGATATCAATATCAAGATATCAATGTCTTTATGACATTGAAGGCCTATTCTTTGGTTTACAATATAAAATGCTGCAGTTTTTGTCTTCACGAAGATATATACTTATTCTTTTACTACAACGAGGAAGCTGCCCAGGTGGAATGGTGGAGCTGGTCCAAGTTCATCACAGAAGATACGCCCACATTCGCATACCTCTAGGTAACAATTTACACCCCCCCAAAAAAAAAAAAAAAAAATAGAAAATAAAATATAAAAAATGAGTCAAGCAGAGTAAAAGCAACAGTGGAAAATCTTTGATAAAGGCAAGTAGAAAAAGTAATAAAAACAGGCCTAAACAAATAACAATTATATCTATTTTTTTAGAGCTAAATTATAAAAATAACTTTTTAGTTTAAATAACAGTTTCATTGTATTATCAGCAATTTAATCCCAGATATTCCCCCCCCCCCTATCTCTCTCACGCTCTCTCATCCTCTCTGAATTTTATTTCTTCAAATAGAATGTTGAAGCCCATCGATCAAGCTTTGAATTTCTGCGTCAATCAGGGGAATTCCCTGGGTCTCTTGACAGGCTTGGGGTCGAACATGTGCCATTTGATCTCTCGCATGCGGTCTTTCCATTCAAGTTGTGGAAAATTCCATTCATAAATAATTTAGACTAATATCCAGTCTTTTATTTTTTTCATTCGATTGATTTTCCTCACTTTACATGGCAGCGACTGTATTTCTCTTAATATTTTCAAAAAAAGGACTGTTTTTTAGACTAGACGTAAAAGTCAAGCGTCGCGCCACGCTACCGATTCATCAATATTCATGAGGAATCGTAACCACGTGATCGAAAAGATCGTCGGAAACGTGAATATTCAACAGCACTGGATGACGTCATTTTTAGTTTTTTGCCTTGGGAATCCAAAACCCTGATAGGTATTGGCATGAAACCAACAGGAATAACACTAGAATACGATTTTCTAATGACCATATAATGTGCAGCTCAAAAAATGCACGGGATCATATTTCTAAAAAGTTTTTTCATCATTATTTCAGTATTGAGGGGGCGGGGCCTATGTACTTTTGACGTCAGAATCTCTATCAAAAGTTCTTTCGCTGAAGTTAGCCCACATTTTTCATAGACTTACCAGTTGCCAATCCCAAGCAATTTAATGATCAAAATGTGGAAAAAACATGGTCACTTCCGGGGGGGGGGGGGTGAGAAAAAGATCTGGGATTAAATTGCTGATAATACAGTGAAACTGTTCAACTAAAAAGTTATTTTTATTATTTATTTAGCTCTACCGATGTGTTCAAGTCACCCCCATTAATAAATTAACTTTCTAACTTTAATCGACAATGAAAACAAGTTTCATGAAAACAAGTTTCAGCTTGTCCTGCCTTTTTCACCATGGATCTTCACAGATACGCTCCTCTAAACCTCGTATTTAAAAAAAAATGCATTTATGGGACAATATTTACCACTTCTGAATTTTTTCTAAGTCTGGTAACAACATACATGTATGCTCGTCGTAATAATATTCCATTCCTAAAAGAAATATTTATGGACGTTCATATTTTCGTGTTCTTCGGTAATTTCGAAAAAATAATCATAGAAATAGATTGGTACAGACAATGGCCGGGGTTAGTGAACATCACAGGCACATGTGAGGTGTTTTTAGTTTAGGTGAGTACTATTATTATGTTTAAATATATATATATATTTTTTTTTTTTGTGTTTTAATTATGTTTTTAATTACAGGAAATCACACACAATATTTACATAATTAGACATGATCGTAAACAAACAAACAAAAATAAAACAACATTTAAAAACGTAAATTATAATATATCTTGAAATTGGCAACGGCATGTCATGACTGTGCATTGGGAAGCTAGCTAGCTGCGGCCGGTCTAGTACCGTATACGCAGTGCATCAGTACCGGGTGCGCTGGGCATGGCAAGACCGTGACTACGTTCGGAGTTCTGACGGAGAAGAAAAGATGGAAATAACTTCCACCAAAAACATGATCTAGAAGTCGAATATGTCAAATGATCATCATTTATAGGTATGAAATATGAATCAACGTTTATTTTTAAAGAAAATCGTAAATTTCTATTTATGGAGAGACTTTTACTTTTTAGAATGCATGTTTCGTAAATAACGTCTCGTGCACAAGCTACCACAGACTACGAGCCGGGCTGGAGCGGCAAATTTAAAATTGAATATTAATTTGCAGGAGGTCGTTCGAAACTAGCTATTCATCGACCATTTACGTTAACAACTAGCTTCGGGGAACTTACGGGGCTGAATCGGTTATCGCTGTCCCTTTCTTGTCTCACAAAGGCCATAGTTTGACACTTAATATCTTCACTTTTTGGAAACCTTTGGAACTGGGAGTTGGTATGTTTGCTTTGATTTTGTTTTCTCTTTCATTTCATTGTATATAAAAATGTGAAGACGTTCAAATAAAAATTCTAGGATTTCAATTTGTCCAGCCTACCATCAGAGTAAAGGAAGACGGTGCATCTCTTCGGTGCTACCTCATCACCAAGTATTGCTGGCCACAACCTGACGGAAAGTGGATCTAATGGATCAAGTAAAGAGGAGAGAGTATACTAAATTCATAACAATGGTAATGATACCAGACCTTCATTTTTGAGGAGCGCGATCGCGACGGCGCTCCTACCGCGCTCCTTAAAAAAAATAAGGAGAGCAAAAAATCGCGCTCCTAAAAAAAAAAAAAAAAAAAAAAAAAAAATGAAAAAAAAAATTGCTAAAATTTCACATTTCACATCTTTAAATCTATGAAATGGTCTTCTTTTTTCCATAATTCCTTGAAATTACTGGCATGCCAAATTACTTTGATTTAGTTGAAAACTATCAGAAAAATTAAGAATATTCATCTCTTTCCCGACTCTGATTTTAATTTAAACTCGGTAAATATTTGCAGTCCCATGTAGTCCCATATGTAGATTTTCATGGCAGCACCATGAAAGTCTACATGTGGGACTACAATATTTACCGAGGTAAGTTCAAATCAGAGTCGGGAAAGAGGTGAATATTCTTCATTTTTCTGATAGTTTTCAACTAAATCAAAGTAATTTCAAGGTATTATGGAAAAAAGAAGGCCTTTCATGGATTTAAAGATGTTTTTTTTTTTTTTTTTTAGCAATAGCGCATACGACATCTTGTAAACGTATTGACGTGACCCAGGCCTAGTTTCACCACAGATTAATTAATAGCTAACACAGCTACTGCATATATACAATGTTAAGAAAAATCTACAATTTATCATACATGTATTGTAATAAATTGATTTGAGCTCCTCACGGAGAGCGATTCTGAGGAGCTCAATTGAGCTCCTCAGAAAAATAAGGAGAGCGATTTATTGAGCTCCACGAAATTATAAACGTGAAGGACTGTGATACCTGTTAAAAAAATAGAAGTTTAAAGTGACAACCAAAGAATAAGTACAAAGAGGTATAAAGATATGCATTAAGCAGAACCAGGACCATAGAGCTAGGAAGAGGTTCTAACGGTGCAGTTTACCTCCTCAGGCATGCGGTGACAAAAGATCCCATCGCTCTGAAGAAATTCCCTATGTCCAGGGAACCTGCACACCGTCAACGCCAGTTCTACATCATAAGCGAAGAGGCAAGCATCCAGAAAGATCTTAGTGCATTCTGTTAATTTCCCGGAACTACGAGTATGTCACACTGGATTGTCATACTCTCGCTCTAGCTATGGAGTTTGTGGGTGATGCCCAGCGGGGGAAGAGTGTCACTTTGGCTGACTCCCTGGATGGAAGACCTTCCAGATGGAAGCAGGAGGAAAAGTCTTTGATCGCCAAGGACATCAGTGAGGGAATGAACATCATGCATCACCACGGATTCCTCATCAATGATCTGAAATGCAACAATGTCCTGCTGAACCAGGAGGAAGGCAGATGTAAGACTTTGGTCATGCAACCATAATGGTATAGTGTAGCATGTACTATATTGGTGTATAGTGTTGTATATTGGTGTATAGTGTAGTATATCGGTGTATAGTTATGCTTATATTAGTGTATAATTTAGTAGGCCTATATTCGTAATTGTAATTATGGCAACACTGGACATCGTTGAGGGAATCAATATCATTCACCGCCAAGGATTCCTCATCAATGATCTGAAATGCCACAATGTCCTGCTGAACCAGGAGGAAGGCAGACTGAGGACCAAAATCATCGGCTTTGGTCATGCAACCAGAGTGGTATAGTGAATTATATTCGTGTTTAGTGTAATATATTACAGCATTTTGTGTATTTGATAGTGCAGCTGACGCTAGAGGCAGATCAGGATTAACAGGCTTGCGATTGCATGGGGAGACAATGAAGATTACCGAAGTACCATGACAATTTTTAGAAATTAATCTTGAAATTCGAACAGTAATTTTTACTAAGCCAGAGTAAAGGATTTCCTTGAAATGGTGGCAAAGCCAGGAGTCCAGGTGGGTGTTTCATAAAGCTGTTCGTAAGATAAGAACGACTTTAAGAACGACTGGTGATCCTTTCTTTTGGTAAATGGTATACACCTTAGGCGATGGTTTAGCGTGTAAGAAAGGATCACCAGTCGTTCTTAAAGTCGCTCTTAACTTACGAACAGCGTTATGAAACGGCCCCCAGGCCCTTGTGTATTCATCAGATAATAAGAACAAAATCAGAGTTGGGGATGGAACATTAGCTGTCGACTAAAGGATAAGTATTAACCGTATCTACCCCATCAGTGATTCTCCCCAGTACCTCGACGATTTCCCCACACCGATGAATGCCCTCATGGCATCAGGGTATCTCAAGCTTCGACCAGTCATACCCTGGAACTACACTTTAAGTTCTTGGAGAACAATTTGTGTAAGTTCACTTAACTAGGTAAAAGTTTATTCCCACATTGCCAATACAATGATTTTTGTAAAACCCACATAATGAAAAATGTGGTTTGAAAAGTTCAGACCTTCATTTTTGAGAAGCGCGATCACGCCGGTGCTCGTACCACGCTCCTAAAAAATATGAGAATAATATCACGCTCCTTATTTTTTTATTTTTAAAAGCTTCACCAAAAGTTGCTAAAATTTCACATTTTACATCTTTATATTCATGAAATAGGCATCTATTTTCCATAATTCCTTGAAATTATTTTAAATTAGTTGGAAACTATGGTAAAAATGAAGAATATTCACCTCTTTCTTGACTCTGATTTATGATGTTAAACTCGGTAAATATTGTAGTCCCATATTGGTCATTCGTAGGATGCGGACGTGATTTTTTTCTCTCTTCGCTCGTGTCACAGTGCCCCTTCGCATGCCAGGCCTTGTTGGTGGCTATGTGGCACGGGTAATTTGGACTGATTAACTCTTTTTTTACTTTAATTTCTACATACTTCCAGAGGTTTTCTTTTACGATTCTCCCCTTAACTTGTATTTTATTCCATTTATTGAACTGTCTTCAACAGGCATATCTTCATATACAATGTATTCTATGGAAAGGAAACGTCCAAGAGCGCCTAGCAGGTCATCAAACTCCAGCGTAACAATTAGGAAAACGGAAGATGTCTGGAAAGAAAATGTTGCAAGAAACTGACCTAGGAGAAAAATTAATGTCTCGACTGGAGTCAAGATTGGACAATTTTTAGACATGTATCGGAGGGAAGATGGAAGAAATTACGCGAAAGATCCTGGAAATTGACAAAAAACTAAACGAAGGATGTGACGCATTATTGTTCTGTTTGGAGGTGGAAAAGGCAAAAGAGCATACAAAAAGGTGAGAGTGGAATGTGTCGTTAAATGTAACAAGCTTCAAGAGGAGATTGATCGTTTAACAACCTACATTGCTAGAGAGAATCTTGTATTCCTCGGTATTCCGGAGAGAGATAATGAACAGGTACAGGAAATGCTACAAGCCTTTTATGTTGATAATCTTAAATTATCTGCAGATTTCTCCGACATCATTTATCAACCAGTACGTCGATGCCCATCCAGCATCCAACCGGACTTATTAAAGCTCGCTTTTTGAAAAACTTGGACAAAGAACAAGTGAGGGAGAAATTACGGGTTTTCAAAATTCAGTGACTGATTATCAGAAAGCGACAGACAAGGATCATATCCTGATATCAAAAAGAAAAAAAATACCCACAAATTTTACTGCGATCGGGCACCAGAAAACAATTTTGAAAGGGGTAAACTGACCATGCCATTCAAAAATCAGATGGCCATCTTAACCTTTTTTAGTACATGATTGTTGATAAAGTTGCCCCCCCCCCCTTCTCCGCGGTTCCACAGCAGCTGCAATTGGTTTATAGACAAACTAGGATGAATAAGTTGGTCATAAGTAGCTACTTCATCAGACATTTTGAATCTATCCAATGTACAAGAGTATCTATTTCAGAATCTGAAGCGCATTTCAAAAAGCCTACCAAGAAGGCTGAATAAGTTATGTATAGTGACCAAATGTGCCATCATAAAAATCAAGGTAAGTAGTAAAAATGTGAATGGCAAGAAAAAAATTGAGATTTTACATATAAATAAGGATTGGCAAATTCAGCTTCACTCTTTCTATCAACTATGTCTACCTTCTCATCCTGATGTACATGTATTGCAATTGACACCACCTCTGAATTGACTGGTTTACCATGGTGTATGAGATGTAGGTTTCTTCTGTTGCCGTTTCCTTTGATGAACTGTCCTTTAGTCATATTCTTTTTTGGTAGAGTCTAAGCTTTCAATTTCCTCCACCATACTGTCATAGTCATTCAAATCGTTGCTCTGATCAAGTTCTTTGCTGTCAGTTGTGGTTGGTGTCACCAGATCCTCTTTTTCAAGACAGGACCACTTTTTACCCACGGACAAGTGATGTATGGTACGCAAATGAAAAACAAAACAACCTTTCCTCTTAAAGTACCGCTTGCAGAACTGACATCGAAATGAGTTGGGGTCATGGGACAGCATATGCTGCTTCGTGGCTCTGGTATGCTTCCATTCCTTTCTGCAGATCTTACACCTTTGTCTCAATCCCTTGGAGTCATTTACAGCCTGTTGCAACCGCTTCTGCTTCCTCATCTCCTCCACAAGCCTGGACTATTCCTGGTCATCTTCAGACACAATGTCCCTCTCCAGAAGCTCATCTATGGTCCCCAGGAGCCATTTCCTACCCATGGTGATCTCGTGTATGGTGCGGAGATGAAAGACGAGGCAGCCTTTCCTCTTGAAGAACCAATCACAGTACTGACGTTGATAGGAGCTGGGGTCATGTGACAGCAGATGCTGCCTCAGAGACATGTTGTGCTTAGCATTACATTCCTCCCCACAAATTTCACTGATTGGTTTAGTCTTATGGCTTTCATCTTTGTCCTGAGCATCTCGCTGTATTGGTTTAGGGTCAGTCTCCTTGCTGTGGTCTATGTCCATGTCGCGTTTGCCACCTCCACCTCTCGGCTCAGGTTCTGATATGGAAGAATAGGAAAATTTAGAAAACAAAAGAGATAGTTTTATACAAGACTACAATATTAGCTTCTATTCCCACATTATAGGGGTGGCCATTTACAGGTAATCAGTAAAGATTCTGTAAAATTATGATTACTGCAATTACCATGAGAACTGACGGAGCAAACTAATGCTTCATATCTTATCAAACCATAATCCTTTCTGTTTGCATGCATTTTCATGAGTATGACAGCCTCAGGTTTGAAGTTATTTTCTTCAAGTGCCTTTATTTGGATAGGACTTCTGAGACCTTTGATCTATAACCTAATGATTAGGACTCCCATACACGATATAGGGTATTTGTATATCGCTTTAATTTGCCTTGACGGTCCTATGTTAATCTGGCTAAGCTCGGCTACCGATTCCAGCGCTCACAGCTTTTTGAGGAACTACTTCCTGCCAGTATCTATTTACCTCACTGGGGTTTAGTGCAGCACTGAATCCATTTGTTGCTGAAGGACATTATGCCATATAATATTAAATGCATGTCACATAACCAAGTTTGAAATTGCTTTGGCGAAATGGTTCTTTGGTGGCATATTCATACATACAATGACCCCTGTGACATTTGACCAACACCCCTCCCCCTCCAAAAAAAAATCTAATCAGTGTCACTTTCATACGCATACAGATGAGCTAAATGTGAAAATTATGTATGTATGATATGTTACAACCAGGATACACACACACAATAGGATCAACATAAACCCATTTTCAGATGCATATAAAGAGAACATTCACAGGAACACATAGTTTCAAAACTAAAGGTCACAAAAGAACATCAGCTCGCCTTACTAATCAGGAAATCACTTGCTGATGGAAGGGCAGATATCCTAATTACTGCTACGATGGGTGGAGTTGAACTTCTTGAAGTCCGGTGTTACCAGTTGAGCTGTTCTGAAGAGCAACTGTGTCCTGAACGCTGGAAATACCTTGGTCACTCAGAGCCGACTCCTTGTCATGCCGCAGGAGATGCCTTATTAGGGTGTTGTTCAAGGCAAATTTCTGACCGCAAATATGACATGAGAACTTCTTTTCCCCTGTATGAACATGCAAGTGAGTCTGCAAGGAATATTTTGTACCAAACGCTTTCCCACATGTCAGACAGACATGAGGCCGGATACCCTTGTGGCGACGTTCATGGCGCTCCCTGCCAGTGTTGTCTTTGAAAGTCTTGTCACAGTATCCACATTTGAAGAGTCTAGAAGGTGCCATATGCTGCCTACGTTTGTGTTTCAGCATGTACTTTCTGGTGCGGAATGCCTTCCCACAATCATCACATTTGAAAGGTCTTTCCCCGCGATGTTCTGGTTGGTGGTTAATGAGCGCTTTCTCCGATGCAAAGGACTGAGGACACTCCGAACACTTGAAGGGGCGTTCCTTGGTATGCTTACGTTTATGCAGAGTATAGTTGTATTCCTCCATAAAAGTCTTCGGACAGAAATCACATTTGAAGCGTCCATTGTTCATGTGCACAGTTCTTTCATGCTTGCACACCAGGTTGTGTCTTATGAATTTCTTGGGGCAGAACTGGCACTTAAAAACCCTTGGCTTCTTTGACTTGATGAGGATATGCTTACCTAACATGTCCTTGGGCAGTTCTGGATGGAATTCCTCTTCCTCATCTTCCTCGCCAGGCCCCACGTATCTCGTCATCTGCTCCTGGACGTTGCCCCTTGTCCATTTCTCACCCACAAAGGTCTGGTGAATGTGCCTCAGGTGGTACACAAGACAACCCCTCCTGCGGAAATACCTCTTGCAGAACTCACACTGGAATGCATCAGGGTTATGGGAAAGCTGATGTTGCTTCAGTGCTTTGTTATGCTTACACTCAAGTCCACAGACCTCGCAAATTGGCTTCACGTCTTTCATTTCCTTGTGAAATGCAGCATGTTCCTTCAAGTGCCCCTCTGACGGGAACTTCTTCCTGCACCTCTTGCAAGAGAACTCGTCCTTCTCTGAAGATTTTCCAAGTGGGACGAGCTTGACCTTCAAGAATCTCTTGGACTTGTCCACTCGAGGTCTCTCCCGAGCCTTCTCTGCGTTGCGCTCTTTGTCCCTTGCCATCTTCGCTGCGACATCCTTGATGGTCATAAGGTTCGGTATCTTTGGCTTCGGGGGTGGAGTGGGCTTGGCTGGTTCAAAATCCTTGGGAGGAATCAGGTTCTTCTTGTTGTCGTGTTCAAACTTGATGTGTCTGAACAGGCTTTTGGAGTTGGTATAGCGATTGTCACAATCTCTGCACTCAAACCTCTCAGCATCTACATGCACAAGAAAAGAATGAGAAAGAATGTTTATTTGGCGATTAGATTGCATATATATCTGAGCAATGGATAACATGAAATGATCGTAGCATGTGCAAAATATTTTAGGTGATGGAGAAATACCTCCAGAACATCAGAGATGCCACCCTACAGGATGACAACCAGAAACATCTCAAGAAATGTATGTTTTTTGTAACATGAAAAGTAATATTTTCAAGCTACCAGTATTACCACGTGCCATTATAGTTTTTCTTACACATAATACATATTGCTTTGTACAATCAAGTCGTTTCATACTTTATTCCCACTACAAGGAATATGGTTTCTGATTTAGCAGTATGAATCATTTTTCTTCTTGAAACTTCGATGTTTAATAAAAAATGGGGATGTTAAAAAAATTGTGTCGTAGTCAGATCCTATGGTGAGTGGCGGGGAATACACACAACTTTACGCATAACTCCTGAACATTTACTAACAAAGCATCCAAATATATGTAGTATTAAATCTGCAAAGCCAAAGAACAGGGTCATTGAGGAAAATAAGTTCCACAGCATCAAGATGAAACCAAAGCATACCTTCAAAGTACAGCAGGTTGTTGAGGTTTTCCTTGAAGCCCACATGCTTAGAGTAATCCTGGCTGTAGAACACCCTCAGTTCCGTACCAGACGTTACAGGCTTGGTGGTTCGGAAGAAGATGTCCCCATAGAACTGGAAGGCCTCTAAATTCTGTTCCTCAGAATTCTTGGCAAACTGGACATGGAGCATCCAGTTGTGAGGGTCGGTGGCTCCGTCGATGTAGTACCAGGTCTTTCCCCTCACGCATACCTATACAAGACAAGATAATAGTAATAAATTATCTGGTCATTTACAATGAGCTTAAACCTATATACCCAAGGCTATTTTGAAAACACATAGATCGGGAGGGGGAGGGGCTTTTTTGCGCTCCTCACATCTTGGTTGTTGATCACGCGATCGCAATGAAAATTGGCACAGACGTCACCCATGAAATAATCTCCAAATTGGATAATTGTACTGAAAATATTCAAATCTGTTTTTAATTATGATAATCAATGCATGAAATCATAATTCAGCTGTAAATCTGTAAAACTAGAGATATCACTGAAGGTGCTTATCAAAAACCCTACTCTTTTCATCCTTTCATTTTCAGCCTTTTTCAGCTTTCTGTGCACTATGTCTGTATAACAGCTTTTGCAATTTCAGCTATTTACATTAAAAGTCATTCACATCCCTGGTTCTTTCATATATCTGTCTATACACGGGACTCAGGGTGATTTCAACCCCCAAAATGCAAGAGCCCTGGAAAATCCTCTTTTCACTGATACATTGAAGCTTATCCAAAGTAGCAGAATTGGCAAATAGTTTGTGAAAAGTAGCTCCCGAAAATTGATATTTTGCCTCCTTCCTATCCTTTACGATCTTAAGTTTAAGAACAAGTGCAGTATAATTACCTCCCATGTGTTTGGGTTGAAGCAACCCAAGCCTTCCTTCACAAACTCTCCAGTAAATGGTCCAAACTGCACCCCGACCTCGAGGTCTTTGGTTGCGACGACACCAGATATCTTCTTCTCTTTCTCATCCTCTGTATAACTGAGGCCATCAGGTAGTTCCTTCTCCTTGGAGAAGTGCACAGAGGCATTATAGACCTGTTGGAACAAAGGTTCCGTCTGGCAGTGTTTGCTGAAGCTGATGGTGTCCCTTGGGCGAGGTGTCTGGTCCTGGTGCAGCTGTGGCACTTGTGTCTGCTGGTAAACCTGAGGAGTCACTATCTGCGTCACTGGTGTCCGCATGCTGGGCGCCTTACTCAGTTGCTTGGGGTTAGATCCTGGAGCGGCCCGCTTCTTAGGCGTGCGACCCGTAGAAGATACGGCACGCGAGTTGCTCTTGGACGTGTTGGCACACACCTGGATGCTCCCAGGAGTGGTGCTCAATGGGTCACAGGATGTGGAAGTGGGAAGGCGAGTGTTGTTGGAGAGGTCCTCTATGTGGTAGGTGTTGCTACCACCAGTCTGACCTTGCTGGAGGGGTGGTGATGTTTGCTGGGTCGATGGCAACGTTGGGATCTGTTGGAGATGTATCCCATGCTGGCTGTGTGGTGGTACCTCTTGGTGGTAGTGACCTTGTACATTGCTCCCTAGACAAATAGATAACAAATGTAAAACAAAGGTAGTTGTATTGATGCTGACATGGTAAAGGGATCTTTTAATCAGGATTTTTTTAAAGTCTGTATGCACCACACTTGAAATTTCACCATTCTGTTAAACTTTTTTTTCTCCTCTCTCACACAACATTTCATGACCAAAATTGGATTCCCCTTTTAGTATCCGCATATTTGACCTCCCATTCCTTAACCTACATGTAGAATTTTTCATTCTGTATGCACCACACTTCTGCTCACCATCATCCAATATTTTGTCCGATATTGTTCAAAATTTCACCATTCTGTTTTACTTATTTTTCTCCTCTCTCACACAACATTTTATGACCAAAATTGGATTCCCCTTTTGGTATCCACATATTTGACCTCCCATCATTTAAAGAGGGTGGATAGTTTTGGTAATTCCTCGAAATTGGCCTGTCACCATTCTAATTAATTTGTATATTATATGAATGTGTATGTCCTAAAACAGTCGTGATGTGGATGATATGAAATAAAAAGGTGTTTTTCACGATAAATTATGCTCTTATATGTGTGAATTTTACCTTCTCGGATATCCCGACAAAGTAATTTCAAAATTGTAACATACCCCCTCTATCACCCAAATCCAGTTATCCACCCCTCTGCAGACACACCACCACCGCTGCCGTGAGTGTGCTACGCAAGAACGATAATGTAGTCCGCTACATTGCCTTGTCACTCGGTGAACGGCAGAGCAGAAAAAGCCTTGATCGCGTATCGACATTAGGATCATCGATCAGTACGTTCCTCACATGCACAACACACAACACCATTCTGTTTTCCTACCTTCCTTGCTCTTGCCTTGGCTGGCGGGGGCTGGGGCTTGCGAGTACATCCCCTATTGTCTAAGTCTAACTTCCAATATAACACTGGAACAATTTAGAAAAGTGATTTCAGAATGAACACTACGTACAGCACAGAGTTGGGAAAAAACCATTCTTTTTCGGTCATATTCTCCGACTTCCCGCGTTTTAGTCTCGGCTCATATGTTGTTTCAGATTGATGAAAAAAGTTTTATTATGATTCTGATGAATCAAGAGAAAAAAGGGCAGTGAAACCAACAGAAAGAAACCCTTACATACAAAGGAAATTCCAAGATTATACATCCTGTTTATGTTTTGGAAATGCACTGTACTCTCACTAAAATGTTATGTAAACCGTCTTTGGGTAAATTGTGTCTGAATTCATAGACTAGTACAGTACATTATCCACGTTGGTTGCACTGTCCTTTCTATGTATGCAGTAGGCCTGGCGGAATTGTATTTACTTGTGTGTGTGTGTGAGGCCGGAGTGTGTGTAAGCATAGAGCTATATGGTGTAAGGTCAACAGCACTGTATGACACCATGAACTGTATAGGCCTACTATATCGATATACTCGTTTGTGTCGGCATACTAGTAAAAGGCCATGAAGAGTTCAGTCCACTGGTCATGTACATGGAGATGTAATTACAACCCATTGCTCCTGACCAGTGGTTCATAATACATTGGTCACATTTGTCATACGGCGGCCGTACGGCGAGTCGATCGAAAACAGTCGTTTTATTCATTTTTATTCAAACCATCTATATACATGTATATGTAGCTGGTACAAAAAAATGTTAAAACTCGCCGTACGGCCGCCGTAGAACAAATGTGACCAAGGTATAAATGAGTACGTGTCCTGAGATAATTCAATCGAGCTCTAACTAAACCACGCATGGACCTATAACTAGCATGTCAGTGTCAAGTTGCGGAAAACTGGCAATCCTATGGAATTAGTAATGAACTTCATTTTTTTGTAATTAATTATTGGATAAAGTTCTGTACATAATTCAGTTCGATCGTATACTTTTCGATAATTGGATGAAGACCATTTCGGGGTAATAACCACTATATCACTAATAAATAGACCTACCAAAAAATAACAATGTGCAATATATAGAAGTCATGTCGGATGTAACGTCGATACTAAGGCCGCGATCATCATTTTCGCCCATATTTCAAATACCTTTCTCTTTCGAAAACTGGCAATGGGGAAACACTGACGCCATAATTTGTTTTGTGGGACGCCAAAGTGTTACTGTCATGCAGAGCTGTCTCACTAAGTCTAAGGTCTCTATTATTTAGTGATCGATGTGCAGGATTTTTCCTTCTCTATTTTAGACTGAAATAAATTTATGATTTTTATAAAGTTTTTTTTTTTTTTTTTTTTTTTGAGGGGGGAGGGGGGCAGGGGGTCATTTTCACGTGAAAAATATGGCGAAAGCTGAGTCATTTGATCTGCTACTATATAACTTCTAGTTTTGTATCTAAATGAAACATGAATTAGGAAGCACAGCGATGGAACGATCAGTCCATATCCCAACAAAAAGTTTATTTGATTAAAAAGGAAAATCCAACAAGCACTGGAAATTTCATCAAAATCGGATGTAAAAAAAGAAAGTTTGCCATTTTTTATGATCAAATTTCACAGACTAGTTATATGCACATCCTGGTCTGTATGACTGCATGATGACGTCACACACTTGATTGTATTCTTTGTCAAATATAAATAAATATTCTAATTTTCTCCTAATTGTATGTGACATTTTCATTAATATATTATCGCTGTGGATTATATTTCTATGGTTCAGTCAAGTAATTGGTCCTTATTATTTTGAAATCTCTAAAAATTGAAATATAATTCAAACAATAAAAAAAATAAAAGAAAAAGTGATCGATCGGACATCATCAACTCTCATTTTCATATGATTGAGTTGTGCATAACTATTCTGTGAAAAATGTGCGCTATGCGAAATTTTGAAATGTCATAATTTTCTCATATTTTACATCCGATTTTGTTGAAATCTTCAAAATTATGCTTGTTGGATATTTCTATTGATTCAAATTAACATTCTTTTCTGGGGTGGACTTGACCTTTAAACATTGAACTATGGTCGAGGTGCAGCGGCGTACCCAGGATTTTCCAAAAGAGGAGCAAATTTTTTGGAGGATATTTCGTGCGCGAAAAGAATTGACAAGCAAAAAAAGGAAAGGTCTTCAACCACAAATAAAGGATTTCGTACCACAAAAAATTGACAAGCCAAAAAAAAAGAAAAATAAGGTCTTTAAGTTCAAAAGAGGGTCCACACGTCTGTTTTCATTGCATTTTTACATTCCAAATTATTAATTTTGCTTCTCAAAAGGGGGGCATGTCCCCTGGATCAGTTATGACTCGTCAGGGGGGGGGGGCACCTGTCCCCTGGATCAGTTGTGACTCGTCAGGGGGGGGGCATATCCCCTGGATCAGTTGTGACTCGTCAGGGGGACAGGGGCATGTCCCCTGGATCAGTTGTGACTCATCAGGGGGCAGTCTGCCCCCTTAGGTATACGCTAGTGGCGAGGTGCAAAAAAAAAACAGGGACAATGATTTACAAGTCATTATATAAGCACTGATTTTCAAGTCATAAGCACAAGGAGGTGAAATTGAGAACGGTGCGAAGAGAAAAAATGCAATGAAAGAAAAACAAGTGGAATGCCTCTGGCCGTCTCACCTGCATCACGCGATTCAATATAGCAGCAGTGCTGATTTTGAAAACTACTATAACTCGCACAAGATGTTCAGTACGTGATACTTGGTTACTCTTATTTCCACGTTTTATGAACTAGACCAATACACTTATAGAGATATGATGGCAATTCAACAAATACCCCCAACGTGGCCAAAGTTCTTTGACCTTACATGACCTTTGACCTTGATCATGTGACCTGATACTTGCACAGGATGTTCAGTGATACTTGATTACTATTATGTCCAAGTTTTATGAACTAGACCAACACACTTTCAAATTTATGGCTGTAATTCAACAAATACCCCAATTTGGCCAAAGTTCATTGACCCTAAATGACCTTTGACCTTGATCATGTGACCTGAAACTTGCACAGGATGTTCAGTAATACTTTATTACTATTATGTCCAAGTTTCATGAATCAGATCCATAAACTTTCAAAGTTATGATGGTAATTCAACAGATACCCCCAATTCGGCCAAAGTTCATTGACCCTAAATGACCTTTGACCTTGGTCATGTGATGTGAAACTCATGCAGGATGTTCAGTGATACTTGATTAACCTTATGTATAAGTTTCATGAACTAGGTCCATATATTTTCTAAGTTATGATGACATTTCAAAAACTTAACCTTAGGTTAAGATTTTGATGTTGATTCCCCCAACATGGTCTAAGTTCATTGACCCTAAATGACCTTTGACCTTGGTCATGTGACATGAAACTCAGGCAGGATGTTCAGTAATACTTGATTAACCTTATGGCCAAGTTTCATGAACTAGGTCCATATACTTTCTAAGTTATGCTGTCATTTCAAAAACTTAACCTCAGGTTAAGATTTGGTGTTGACGCCGCCGCCGCCGTCGCCGCCGCCGTCGGAAAAGCGGCGCCTATAGTCTCACTCTGCTATGCAGGTGAGACAAAAATGGAGAAGGGATGGGGGCTGCATGGGATTGCGTCGTTGGGAATTCCTTTAGTCTGACAAACTTTATTGCATTTTTTTTTCGTTTCTAACTTGACAAACAAGCCATGTACACGCCCCTCATTATAAAAGGGAGAAATATCCGGATATTGTCAATCGGACAGTTATGAGAGAAGAGCAAAAAAAAAAAAATGTTGTGATATTGGCATCATAATTGATAGTGCATTGAAATAATGTTATTTCTTCATTAAAAAAATAACACACTTTCTTGTGAATAGGAACACGGCTTACCGCTCCCCCAACCTCACCTTCGCAGAGGGTGGACAAAATTATACTGAGCAAGTAGTTGACCTTCCTGTAAAATATCCTATATCCTATATTAAACGTGTAATTTTTGTTTGTCAACGAAACATAGCACGAATCTCTTGTAATGAAAAAATCTCTGAGCTGACTTTATAATTTTATAAATTTCAACATATTTTATTAATTGAGAAAGAGCAGAGGTCAAAATTACAGTATATACATGTAATTGAGGGATCCAGGCTGGGGGCACCCCAGGAATATTTTGAAATTTGCTCATGGACTTACATTTTTTATTTATTTACTTTAATGCATTTTTTAATCTATTAATTAATTCATTCATTTATCATGTATTCTGTTTCATTTACCCAAGGTAAGAGAGTCTTGCACAAGAGAGCTAAATGTTCGAAAATGGCCATTATGGGCCCGTCTGTTTGCTATTTCCACCACTTTTTATTTCTTTCTTCACAACGTTAATTTTGTATAAGAATCTTCTACTATAATTGGCGTGCTTGCCTGACACACTTTCATTCCAATTTGATATTGACCGAACATTGCCATAAACATTACCGATAAATCGTTCTTGTACCATGATTGTTAAGAAAAAAAAGAAGATGTTCACCTATACCCTGGCAAAATGGCATTTAATGCATGCTTAGTTTCAAGTTTCCAATTTGCACCTTTCTAATGAGTCTAAGTAGAAACACAAGTAAAGAACTATATAGCTCTTGAGGCCTGTTCAGAAATAATATGTTGGATACAGGGGCAGCCTTCGCTGATGGGGGGGGGGGGCGAATTTTGTCAGCCCAAAATTTTCCCTGATCGGCCTCTCGTAGTTGATTTGTTTATGTTTATTTGAAGGGGTAGTCCTAACAGTGCATCTCTTAGCTTTATTTTAATAAATCATCATAATCATAATCTCATAAGCCTTAGTTCGTGCGCAAAGTGCGAACCATTTTTTTTTTTTTTTTATGTATTTTGTCCTAAAACTTGAACATTCTGGGCAATGTTTGTGAGCCTGAACGTCATGTAACTGATTAATATTACTGCGTATAGCGTGAACAGAAATTATAATACGTTTTGATCTGATCGAAAAGGGACCACCTGTCAAAAACTATACTTGCAGTTGGCCATGAATGCGTTGCATATTTCCAACAATCAAATAGTGCATGCAAGCGCGAGCTGATTTTTTTTTACATTTCTACCTAAAGAAGGGAAAATCTAAGCTCTTTTTGTCAATTTGTGAACATGATAGGTATATCACTGAACAATTGATGCGTGAGAAAAGCGTGAGCGTAAAAAATCGAGATTTAGCCTAAAACGGGACACATTTTTCATGTTTTGTAAATCATGAAAAGGATGAATAATTGGGAATCTTTCTACATGAATAATGCGAGCGCGCCAAACGCGAGCAGAAAACTTTTGGAAATCTGAAATGAAAATAAGGGTCCATCTAAGCTCTGTGTTTCAAGTACTTTGGTGGAAAATTGCTAGGTGGATATTGATCGCACTTAATAAAAAGCTGATATTTTGTTTTATTTTCAAAGTCGTCCACTCATCTTATTTTATTCTTTCGCCTCCTTTTATTTCTTTTTCTTCTCTCTTTTCCCCCTTATTTTTCAACTTTCTTTCTTTCAACCTTTTTCTTCAGTTTTTTTTTGCTCCGCCAAGGGGGGCAAGCACCTCGCCCCCCTTCCTGGATCCGCCTATGTAAATATTCAAAGTAAAAATGTTCTGTAATGAAGACAGGATCATTCAGAATTGTGCTAAAAGATGTACATGCATAGGCAAGGCATGCAGATCCATGGGGTCGAAGCGGCCGCGGGCAACCCCCTACCTCTGTTGGCGGCGAAAAAGGAGGTAAAAGAGAAAAGAACGAGGAATGAAAAAAGGAGTAAGGGAAGAAAATGATAAAAGAAGGAAGAAAGTGTAATAAAACTGGGGAGGGGATGATAAGAAAATAAAGAAGGAAATCAGGCCATAATGTAAAAAAAAAAACGTTTAAAAACGTTGCTTACACTTTGCGCTCGCATTGACTTGAGCGGGATAATAATATGTTCAACATGTTCAAGAGGATATCAACTGCCCTAAAATATTAATTTTCGTGTCTAGTCAATATGCACAAATTATTCTCGCCACTCGAATATTAATTATCTTCTTTTTATTCAGCGATACACATTCTCTTCATGATTACAAGAAAAGTTCTAAATTCATATTGCAAAAATATTAGCTCGCGCTTTGCGTTCACAAATTTAGTAAGTACTGTAAGTGCGATCAATATCCGCTTCACATTATTTTTCTAAAGTGGTTGAAGTTAGCTGAAGGTTGAAAGGTAATCTGAAAAATAAAAATATTGCACTAACTTTTTTTGTGAGAATGAAATTAAGCAAGCGAAGCGAGAATGCAGATGGTACTGAATAAAAATATACATGTAGCACCGCAGAATAGAAAAAAGGAGCTCGAGTTAGAATCTGTTATAACAATGGCAATATATACAAAACATACACAACACAATATATTTAAATTTCATTTTTCATAATAACATATTTTATGAATTTCCATATACATCTGTTCAAACTAAAATTACACTACTGTACGAAAAAAACAACACCTAGAACAAACTATGAATAACCCATTTCCCCCCCTTTCAAATAAATTGAGATCCTTTTACGCGCATGCACACGCCTTACTCCCCCTTTCCCCATTTTCTTTCTCCTGCTCCTTCAATACCCTCCAGGAATTGCTCAGGGTTCGGGGAGGGGGGGGGGGGGTGTCGATCTCCCTTTGATCATCATACTTTTTAATGAATCATAATGGCAATCTAATGGTAGCATCTAAACTCGCTCGTCGCGCTTGCATAAACTTATGCAGTCCTTGTGAGCATAGCTCACCCCCCCCCCTCCTGGTGACTTGGAACCCCCTCCCCATTGAAGAGAAAAGAATGATAAAGAGATATGTATCACGTCAAAATCTATGACAAAGTTAGATTTTTGTATTGAAGGGTGATAAAAAAATTGCTCGCCTGCAGCTTTTCTAGTAATAATTTTATCCTTTATGCAATTCTGTCCCCCCTTGAAATTTTAGACTGGTAGTGCTACTGACCACCCCCTCAAAAAAAGTAATGATAATAATAATAATAAATTACAAGTAAAAATAGGCCTAAATGTAACAAACAAGTGGAATGCCTCTGGCCGTCTCACCTGCATCACGCGATTCAATATAGCAGCAGTGCTGATTTTGAAAACTACTAAGTTTTATGAACTAGACCAATACACTTATAGAGATATGATGGCAATTCAACAAATACCCCCAAAGTGGCCAAAGTTCTTTGACCTTACATGACCTTTGACCTTGATCATGTGACCTGAAACTCACACAGGATGTTCAGTGATACTTGATTACTATTATGTCCAAGTTTTATGAACTAGACCAACACACTTTCAAATTTATGGCTGTAATTCAACAAATACCCCAATTTGGCCAAAGTTCATTGACCCTAAATGACCTTTGACCTTGATCATGTGACCTGAAACTTGCACAGGATGTTCAGTAATACTTGATTACTATTATGTCCAAGTTTCATGAATCAGATCCATAAACTTTCAAAGTTATGATGGTAATTCAACAGATACCCCCAATTCGGCCAAAGTTCATTGACCCTAAATGACCTTTGACCTTGGTCATGTGACGTGAAACTCATGCAGGATGTTCAGTGATACTTGATTAACCTTATGTATAAGTTTCATGAACTAGGTCCATATATTTTCTAAGTTATGATGACATTTCAAAAACTTAACCTTAGGTTAATATTTTGATGTTGATTCCCCCAACATGGTCTAAGTTCATTGACCCTAAATGACCTTTGAAAGGCTTTGACCTTGGTCATGTGACATGAAACTCAGGCAGGATGTTCAGTAATACTTGATTAACCTTATGGCCAAGTTTCATGAACTAGGTCCATATACTTTCTAAGTTATGCTGTCATTTCAAAAACTTAACCTCAGGTTAAGATTTGGTGTTGACGCCGCCGCCGCCGTCGCCGTCGGAAAAGCGGCGCCTATAGTCTCACTCTGCTATGCAGGTGAGACAAAAAAACTTTCAGGGACCAAACTTAATTGTGTCAGTTATCCAATCTCCTCCAACCCCGTAAAGACCGACACTGGACACCCATGTTATTTTACATACACCGCGATGAAAGCGAAAATTGGGGGGGGGGGCGTGCCCCCAAATTCTTTGGCTAGGATTTAACATTATCTAGGATATGTTAATGCTTGTATGGTATCTCCGCGAAACCTCTTCAAAATTCAGCAGGGTTTTACGATCGTTATTACATTAAAAATTAGCAAGCTGATTTAGACTTCGTGGCACATACATGTACGGCATCACATTTTTTCCTCCCGTTGGTTTTTTTTTGTAATCCTCGATCGTCAACCTGGACGTGTACTTATATGCCTAATTCCACTTTTCCTTAATCCCTTCTCTTCCTTTTTTTAAATTCAGCTTTATCGCTATCTCATAGGCGGATCCAGGGGGCGAAGTTCCCGGGTCCCCGTAGTGGCGGAGCAAAAAAAAAGGAAAGTAAAAAAAAAAGGAAAAGGGAAAAGAGAGGAGAAAAGGGGGAAGAAGACAAGTGAATAAAACAAGGCGAGCTGTCATTATTGTTTGATTTATAAATTGATTTTTATTATGTGCAGCCATAGTCCGTTTTATGGTCCAAGTATCAATGCAGCTCCCGCTACGCGCTCGCATTATTTGTCAAGTACCCTAGTCTTCGTATATTCAATGAATTCTCAAAAATATTCATATTCAGGTCTGATTGTCAAAACCTATCACATGATTGTCAAAAGACAATTAAAATAAAATCGGTTCGTGATTTGCGCTCGCATTAATTGTTAAAGATTATATCAACCAATGTCTTCTATTCATAAATACAATGCTTACAATATCCAGTTGTCAGAACTTGATATTAACAAATTTCTCGCTTTCATCGGGCGTATTAGTTATTAGAGTAACAAATAAGATAAGAACATTTTCATGAATTGCTAATTACTATATTGTATTTTTTTCAGAATAGAATGTCGACAAGTTTCATCTCGCGCTTTAATAGGTAGATAATTACCATTTTCATTATGATGACAAAATGTCCTTAGAATATCCCCGTCCTAGGTCAAAATAATTTTACAAAAATATCAGCTCACGCTCACAGGCTCGAATCATTTTATTAAATGCAATTCACATCCAATTTTCATTTTTAGTGATTGAAATAGTGCTTATATTAATTGAGATTATAATATAAACAATATTCTGCTCGCACTTCGCGCTCGCATTATAAATGTGAAAGATGCCTAATTACCCATCTTCACGAATTACAAAACATGAATAGTGTCCAGTCCCGTTTTTAGCTCTAAATCTCAAAATTTTCCCCATCTCGCTTCGCGCTCGTATTTTTTTAGTGTTTAGTAGTTCAGGATTACAAAAATTGCTTAGAATATCAATTTTCTTGGTTGGAATTTCAAAAGCTCAGCTCGCACTTCGTGCTCACATTATTCGATTGTTGAAATAGGCCAACAAGAATGTATCGTCTTCATGGAAACTACAAGCAGGTCCCTTGTTTATCAGGCCAGGGGCCCGTTGCAGAAAGAGTTGCAATCAATCGGAGGAGGATACGTTCCTTGCATGGGTTGTGACTCGTCAGGGGGGGGGGGCAGTCTGCCCCCCTCTTGGCCTCTGCCCCGGCCCCCCGTAGGTATACGCTAATGGGCCAAACATATATTTAAAAAATCCTACTCGTGCTTCGCATTTGCAGTAGCAATTAGATATACGAATCTTGCCCATGATCAAAACATTACTCTTTTTCTTTATCTTTCACTCTCTTTCTTTTCTCCCTTTTCCCCATTTCCAAATTTCCCTTCCCCAATGCATGCGCTGAAATATGACGTGAAAGACATGAACACAATCGTTGTACACGCAAAAAATGTGTATGATGGGAATGTCAGGAGGCCGAGCTGAGCGAGCGTGGCCACTGTCCATCACATCGCGCAGTGCATGCAGCATGCAGTAGTTGTATACCGTAATTTCAATCAATCCTCTCCATAGTTCAGCCAATGAACTAATCTTGTCGCACGTGGAAATTTGTAGCCAAAATTTTGACAGAAACATCTCCAGTACGTTTTCGTGAACCTAAAAAAAAACTAGAGTAACATGTGAACTACAGGTTAGAGGGACAGCATAAGGGTAAGTCAGTCCCCATGTTTTTTTTTAAATTCTCTAACCAATCTAACGCAACGTTATGGTCGCCTGCGCTCCTCGCAGAACTCGCCGCCGGGGGAGAAACTCGACGGAAGTCATGCTATAACAATAACCGACGAGCATATATACGGAATTAGCAGACTACGCTCGCAGGGATATTTCGGTTTGCTAAAAGTGGAACGGAATAACGATCGACGAACAGGGGGAAAAATCAGTCGTGGACGAAAGTGGGCCCTATATCGGTGCGCATAAATTCAGCTAATTGTCAGTGAATTCAGCCGAGGAAATTGATTTTATTTCTCAGAGTTTATTTAAAATTTTGATATTTCCAAGATGAAATTTTGTCACTTTCACATTGATTTATTATCAGCAATTGTTATTCAACAAAAAAGATTCATTCAACTGGAATTTTTGTATCCTTTACCAACACTATCCACGAGCTTTAAGCCTACATGTAGAATCCTGTAAAATTTCAAAAGTGACCAGAGATGATGTGAATGTATGCATGCATTAAACCTCAGTCACATTTGCTCTATGGCGGCCGTACGGCGAGTCGAAAACAGCAGTTTCATTTATTTTTATTCAAATCATCTATATGTATAGCTGGTACAAAAATGTTAAAACAGCAGTTTTCGACCCACCGTAGAGCAAATTTGACCTTGGTATTAGCAGCAAGAAATCTGAGCTAAGAAATAGGATTATAGCAAAGCGATTCCCAATAGCAAATCCCAATTCTTTGTTTGTTAACAATTTACAGGTAGCCCATGAGATTGCAATTTGAAATTACAATCAATAGAAAGATGGAACAACAAAAGAGTTTTCTTCTGGCTTTGTACAGAGGTACCGGGGTTGGCCGGATTGGGAAATATTGGTGGTAAATACCAGGAAATATTGCCTCATAAATATTTGAGAGAAAATGGGAAATAATTGAAAATGCAGGGGAATACTACCATTATTTTCAGGTATTTCTGGCATTTCTCTGTACCATACTGTACATTCCTAGCACTTACTAGCAGGCGTGGTTCCAACCAGATTAGACAAAAGTTTACAAAACAGCCTTGAGAGGCCACACTATTGTGCAAAGACGATATGACACCTAAAATGGTATTGTGTCTGATCCACGCCCGTTTCCTACTCTCCTCACTATTTCCCAACTGGCCGGAAAAGACCAACATTTCCTGGAAAATTGCCAACCCTGATGGGTACCACCTACCTTGCATGACAGTACTAAGAACGTTCTCAAATTCATGACTATTCTGACTGGAATCCCGGCTGCTTGCTGTAGAACCCGAGGTAGGAATCCTTGGGGGTTGGACCAGACCCCCTTCTTGACCAAGACCAAGTCCTGCTGGTGTCCCCCCACCCTGCACCGGTAGCGGGTTCATGTACGGGGCAAGTCTACGGATGCAAAGATAGCAAATGGACGTGTTTTTTAAGTTTTATTCCTACACAGGGTTGGCCAGAGTGGGGTATACTGGTGGTTAATACTGGTAAATGGTGCCTCAATAATTTTTTTAGGAAAATGGGAAATAGTTTGAAATGCAGGGAAATACATGTACTACATGTATACTTCAGATATTTCCCAAGTGTTTTTCAAGCATATTCTAATACGTACATGTAAGCAAGGCATGTTTACATAATATCTTGATTTGAAATCTGCCCTTCATAATGAAAGAAATGAAAGGTCATTTGACCAAAATTGTCCATGAAGTAACTCCGAACTGGTCTATTGCAAGAGTGTTTGCAAGAATATACGGGCCCCGTTTCATGTGGTAACAGTTTTTATACAAAATCACCATCAGCCAATCAGATTAAAAGATTTCAGTAGCTTTTAACTATTATTTTCAAATTTGTTACCATAATAAACAGGCCCCTGATGTTTACTAACCTGAGTCCAGGGTACCCTGTCTGTATCGGGTGGTGCGGTGGTGGGTACTGTTGGTGCTGGTAATGCAAAAGATGCTGGTTCTGAGGGTGCCCCTGGCCTGGCTCTGGGTTAGCCCGCGCCTCCTGTCTGTCATGGGCATAGCTATACTCCATCTTGTTCGTCGTGGAACCTCAAAGAACGAACCCTCCTCTGAGATTACACGTACATGGGGGTCTGTAAATACAATGAAGAAAACCAACATCAGGGTTTTAAAGGTACAGGTAAAAGAAAGTAGTTGCAGCAAACGATTAATTCATGAGGAAGTCTCTGAAATTAAGTTTAATTGTCACCATATTACCGTACAAGCTGTTATTTTCGCGTACAGAATTTTTCGCAAATCGCGGGGGTCCCGGCATTTTCATGATCGGAAGATGTACGAAACACTTCCACAGCATTTCAAAGAAGCAAAACTACTGCAAATAAATGATTTTATGAAAAGTCGTCATTCCAAAATAAAGGTTCAGGTGACGATGAAGACAAAAGTTTTTTGGATACTATCGATATCAAGCACTGTCGCGGACTTGGAAGACAAAATTGCCTTCATGAAACGGAAAGCGCTGATTTGTCGCCAATCTTCCCATCTCGGATGGTCCTAGGACGTTCCTACCTATCGATCATCTCGTCATGAAACAGGCCCCTGGACTCCAGGAATCACCAAAGAAGTAAAAAAACTTTGTGTATGGTTATCTGGTGTCGTACACTCTGGAGGATGGGGTGCTGGTTTGGCGCTTTGGGTGCTTGTGGAGTACATGGCTGCCCTTTTGGAGAGCTATTTGTTTTTTTTGGTTTTTTTGTGAAATTTTAACTTGAATCAAGGTACCATCATTACTGTTTAGGTTCCTAGAGTGTTGAATTGTCACTTTGTCATCAGAGTGTGGATACTGCTGTTTTAAATATTTATATGTATTTTGCATCATGATATTGTAACTTTATGTTTTTTAACCTTGTTAAATCAGGACATTGATGTAAAACAGCAATTCAGCTGATCTTTGGACTGTATAAATATTTTCTAATATGACCAATGGCGATCGAAGAAGAACCTTGCTGATCCCGATCTGTTTGTCATCAAAATTCACTATTTTCCTGCATATTTTTCACTTTCAGAAAGGTGGAACCATATTAAAGCTAATTGTATATTTGATAGAGTCTAGATCTAGACCTAGATCTAGTCCCTAATTTATTTCTTCCTTTTTTCCCCCGTCAAAGAGCAAAAGGAGTAATCGAGGAGGGTGCAAAAGCACATCCTTTCTCCACAGACGCTGTAGTTAATCGGCGGTTGTTTGCTCCACCATTACGAGCCTAATGGCCGTCATCCGTCTGTGTGAAATTTAAAGAACAAGTCCACCCCAACAAAAAGTTGATTTGAATAAAAATAGAAAAATGCAACAAGCATAACACTGAAAATTTCATCAAAATCAGATGTAAACAGTCAGACCGCAGCTCGCGCGATAATGAGCATATTCACTGAGATTTATTCAGCGGCCCTCTAGCGGTCTCCGAAGGAAAACGTGCGATCAATTTGGCTTGATTTTCCCACTGAATTGGAGGGGCTGAAGTTATAGCTCTGTACTGGTCGCTAACTTCAGTTTACGTCGAAACAAATTGTGGTAAGTTATTCTCAAGACCTTCATCTACATTTTGGTATATAATTTTCCATATTTCGACATTTTCAACCGACCATTTTTACCTCTTTAATTGATGCTCATTTTAGTAATATTTTAACTGCGATTTTGTAGTCGGTATTTCACTTTTGGTTCCTGACTTTGCTACATAACCAAATTGTTTCGATCGGGGTTTTTTAGAAAGAAGAAAAGTCACTGTTTAAAATATGTCAGAACCAACTTGACGCAAACTCACCTTTAATATTTCTATTTTAGAGAAAATGATACCCTTAAAATCAAGAAATTTACGTTTTACCCGGAAGTAACCTTCTCGTTCACTCCACAATGGCACGAAATAATGCAAAAATTACGTTCGTCGCGGGTTGGTAGTATTTCGCCTTTGGTCCCATACGTTGAAACTTCTGTAATGATGGCAGATGGCTCGCATTATATATGTGACTGTGGACGGTGGACTTGGTTTTTTTTAATTAAGATTTAATATAAACGGAGCTTAATAAGTAGATCCCTTCTAAAGTTTTATTAAGTGATTATCAGGTTTCCGAATTCCATCAAGTTTTTATAGATTGTTCATTGAGATATTTCTTGATTTATGTTGAAAATTGTTAACCTTTTTTCTTAATTAGTCTAAGTTGAGCCCCATGATGATTTTTGCCCCAGGCTGCGGTTAAGAATTAAATTATGATTAGCTCAGACAGTCTACTCTAGAGACTATAAACAGTTTAAAGTCAAACTAAAAAGTCTGGTACTACCGTACTCAGTAGTATTTATAAACCATTTTGTTCAAATAAAAAAATTGTGGCTGTCACAGACAGTACTTAGTTAGTCTCTTGATTGACTTACATGTAACATAATTCATTATTTCATACTTTGAATGATTATTTAGTAATTTAGACTATTTCTCTCTTTTTTTGTCTCTTCTACACACAGATCTGCATACTTGCTGACTCTGGGCTCTGCTTGCTACTTCATTCTGGAAGATTCCATCATGTACTATAATGGTCAGACCATGATTTGGACAAAGCCCTTTTTTCGTTTGCAAATATTGGACTGATAATGATATAACAGAAAATTGATCTTTCTTGATATCGTAAACAAAAAAATTAGAGCACAGTTTTGGAGAGGACTAAGAATACTGACTTGGACAGGAATACATCTTGACAAAATAAAAATTCACAATTCAAAACCAAAGAACATTTTTAATGTTAATAATAGTGCATTGCAAGAAACTTTCTACTCAATCACACATTCCAAAATTAAGGGTAAGTCCTTTGATTAAACACAAACATGTAGTCGATTTGCAATTGAACATAAGTTTCTTGCAATGCCCCATAATTATATTTTGTTCTCAAGCAACTCTGTTATATGTTATCTAATGTGCTGAAGGTTAAGTGCCATATATGTTCAAATTTTTTTTTTTTCGAAAGGTATAATATGTTTGTCCTTTTAAACGGTATTTGAATGTGGTTACGCCTTGTTTTTGTTTTCCACAGTAATTATTGCATATATGAACAGAAGTGAAATATTTGTTGTGAAGCACTGTATGAATGTTGTGTGATCATGGAGCTATGGTGTGATGGTATTATAATTAATTCATCATTTTTGTTATAAGACTGTAAACCTGGTGGATGTGAGGGAGTGGCCTGGATGAAAGGAAAGTGAGCATGTGTCCAATTACTGATTTGCATATGTTTAGACAATTTTGTTCATGGATAAATATTAATGTGCATTCCCTATTCCAAGCTAAGAGTAAAGGAGAAGTCCACCCCACCAAAAAATTAATTTGAATTTAAAGAAAAATAAAGAATTGCAGAAAATTTCATAAAAACTATGATTCAAAATTCAAAAAATTATTATTTTGACATTGAGAAATTTTCCTAATTTTATAAAACAATTATATGCTCATCTTGGTCAATGTGCAAATTACAGAACCGATTATGTCACACGCACTATAATTTCTTGTGTATTTTTTTGTTTGATACATGTACATGACATGTATATTTTATTTTAATTTTCTTTGACAAATTTTGAGAGGGATTTTATTCCTCCATTAACATTCGTAGTTTCCATAAATGTAACCTATTGTGATTCGAGGAAGATTTTTTAGATCAAATTTGCTAAAATTTATATAATAAAAATGCAACAAAAATGTAAAAAGTAATGTGATGTGGTGAGTGACATAATCAACTCTATTTGCATACTATTGTTTTGTGTATATAACTGTTTTGTGTTAAAAAAGGGAAATTTCTGTATTTATTCAAATAATTTTTGTTGATGTGCACTTGACCTTTAACTCACTTCCCTTCCCACCCCTGCCCAAATAAGTGTAATCAAGAACTTGAAAATCAAAAGCAGTGATTAAGAAGAAGTAAGATTTAATTATAGAGCTATTAATAGCTCCATGATTTCATAAATACAGGCCTAAATAGAACTTCACATGAAATTAAAAAGGGAATAAAGCTGGATAGGAACGATGAAGGAATATGATTTAAAGTAGAACTATATTGAAAATCGTAAAAATGGAGAATCATATATCAAATTAAAGGAGAAAATAAGGAGAACACGATGGTGTAAATCATTTATCATGGAGACCGATGGAACTCATTTAATTGATAGTTTAAAGTTCTCTCTCTGAATGCTTCAAACACGCAGAATTACGTCCGCGAAATTGGGGATTTTTTATGATGTCACTTTCTGTACGAGAGGCGTGATTGGCTCTCCAACGTGAAGCTCCACTTGCATGCAAAACCTGTTGCGAGGGTACGTTTTCTCCACATTGTCACTGAATACTTCGATCCCGAAATGAAAGAAAACCCAGAATTTTATCTAGATTTGGATTTTCAAATTGATGATTATGAAGATGAAGAGAATGATGATGAAGTTTCTAGCTCTAGAAAAACAAAGTGACGTGGATGGTGGTAAATTAAGGGAATTACGCCGGTGATGATGAGTCGGACAATTCAACTTGCAAGCCGATTCGCTACCAACGCATGCAGCTGCTAGCTGCACCGCGGGTCAAATCCATGAAAATGAATTCCATGCAGCATGACCACATCCAGGCAGAGTCTCTTTCCTCTATCAACAACATAATGAGAAGGAAAATAATAAAATAACTCTACTTACAAATAAGTGAATATATCCGAACCTAGGCTGAAGGTAAATCAACTCAAGGAATAGCAGCAGACGATATGCACCGACGATGAATTTTACGTGGCTGGAATAGATTGTCACTCGTTCTGTTAGATAAAATGTATATCTCATTATTTTGACTAAATTACGAGTGTGGAGAAAACGTACCCTCGCAACAGGTTTTGCATGTAAGTGGAGCTTGACGTGGGAGAGCCAATCACGCCTCTCGTACAGACAGTGACGTCATCAAATTCGAGTCAATTCAGAGACCGATGCGAGGCATATTTCGGAGAGGCATTTTAGCGCTTTTTAATTGGCGATTTCCACCTTATGTATTATTTTCGTTATTTTTGAATGACCTAATGGTAATCCTCACATCATTACCTCTCCACTGATATATAATAAGGCCATATTCATAATCAATATATTTCTCCTTTAAAGAAATAGCATAAACATATCCCTATCACCCCCCCCCCCCAAAAAAAAAAAAAAAAAAAAACAGTCCAGCGGGTTCGAACCAGGGTCCTTGCACACGTCAAAACATTGCGCTTACGCAATTCGCCATCGATCTCTTCCATACTACTTCCGGGTTTTTTAAGTTATATAAAATGTTGTAAGTCTGTGCGCCGCTGTTGACCAATCAGAACGCGTCGGCAATTCTACTGCAATTCCAATCATTTTGCGATGGACATTGCCGTGGTTTTTTGTGGTTCCTGACTTTGCTACATCATGAAATTTCATAATTCTTTTTCAGTCGTAAAGAAGAATGTCTATGCTATATATTGATTATAATATCAATTTGACGCAAGTGTGATTTCGATGCAAAAATGCGCTCTGTTTATTCACATATATTTCTTGAAAAAAATCATTTTTTCTAAGCTAAATATCGGTCTTCAAAATACATTAAATGTTCAATTTATTTGGCTGATCAGAAATTTCAAAGTTTTATCTATAAAATAAGACCAATTTTTTTAGGAATAAACGATTCTAAGAGCAAAAAACACCGATCGGAAAGTTCGTCTTCACCGCTCATTACGTATGCATAACCACGGACAGCTATGCATACTGCTGAATAAAATAGAGCACTTTCGGACGGGCTGCGGACTGACTGTAAAGTAAGAAAGTTATGACATTTAAAAATTTTGCTTAAAGTCACAAAATAGTGGTAGATCTATGCACATCCTGGTCGGTATGCAAATGAGGGAACTGATAACATCACTCACTCACAGTCACTATTTATTTTGTATTTTTATATTATATGAAATATGAAAATTTTTAATTTTCTCCTCATTGTCATGTGAAACAAGGTTTTATTTTAATAATTAGCCTAAACATGTGGAATTACCATTGTTTAACATTATGGTTCAGCAAGGCTCCACACTAACTTTTTTTCTTGGTGGCCCGAGCGGTCCACCAAAATCATCAATTTCATATTTTTGATGGCCCGTAAAGCAAATTTAGTGGCCCTAATCCAATAGAAAACAACAGAATTTATCAAACCTTTGGTAGCCCAACCGGGCCACAAAGTGTTGGCTTTTACAGAATTTTGGTGACCTGACTTTCATTTTTGGTTGCCCCGGGCCACTGCTAATGTCGAGCCCTGGGTTCAGTCAAGTTGGTCCTTATTGTCAAATCTGTAAATATTGAAATATTGTCTAATTCAAACAATAAAACACAAAAGAAAAGGAGGGACATCACATCATCGAGTCTCTCATTTGCGTGACTTAATTGTCATGATTGTGCACATAACTATTAAAGCGAAACTTTTAAATGTCATTTATTTTATATCCGATTTTGATTAAATTTTCATTATTATCTTGTCTGATTTTTCTCTATTGATTAAAATCAAATTTTTTCTCAAGTGGGCAAGACTTCCATATGTCCCCTCCACTAAAATTGAAAAAAAATATGGAGGTTTATCAAGAATTATCTAACATACATCTAAGAGATTTAAGAAGGAAAAGTTGGATACATACCAAAATATGGCTTTATTCCGTCAAAAATTCGAGTTTATTTAGTCAGAAAAATAAATGCCCAATACTCTTGGAGAGTAAACTAGTCGTAACATCGGTTCAACTGGGCGTTGTGGCGTGCGCCTGTAATCCACGCTGTGGGGAAGTTACAAATTGATGCAGAGGTTCGAGCCCTGGTCACGTCTTTCAGATGGTGACGTTAAAGGTCGGTCCCAGACGTAAATAATCATATCTGATTGATACACGTCTGACAAAACTCAAATACACACACGATAACCGATACGAAACCCATGGCTTTCAATAGTTCCTGCTAGCTCAGTAAGGGGATAGACTGGAGATGCATCGTTCTGCAGCGAGAGGTTCGATTCCAAGTTCCAACCGGAAGAAAAAAAAAAGAAAAAAAAAGAGAACGAAAGAAGGGGGTTTTGGAGAAGTTTTTTTTTTAATTAGTGGAGGACCATAAGTCTTTCCCTGAGGTGGACTTGACCTTTAAAGGGCAAAAAAGTATTTTTTAAAATGGGAAAGAGTTCAATATATGCACCCCCCACCAAAAATAACAAAAATTGTTGAGACTTTATAGTTCCGGTTCGTTCATCTCAGATTTTCTATCATTTTTGTTACTGTTGCTTACCTTAGTTGGGACTCGAACTCACCTCATTTTATCTGCAGTCAAGACCTCTTCCCGCTATGCTAGCAAGAAGCGCTGATACCGGTAGGGGTATTTTAACGATTAGCAGCCAATTAAGACTCACAGACCCTTTACTGACTAAATAAACCGATGTCTAAGGACAATTACATGCACTACTCCACTAGCTTGATCCTGCTCGAAATTTGACGGAATAAAGGCAAAGCCATACATGTATTTTGGTATGTATTTCCATTCCCCCATCATATATGTTCTATATTATTGCTAGATATATTATTCTGAACCTTCTCCATGTTCTTATTTTCAATTTTAGTGGGGGGTGCATATGGAAGTAACTCTAGTCTTGCCAAAAAATGTTGAAAAACTCCTCTGAATAAACAGCAGAATTAATATCAATATCACTTAGGCCTATCACTTATCAGTCACTAAAATAAAAAGTTAACTTATAATCTATCAGTCTACTACTTGTCTTGTCTTTTCTTTCCGTTAATGCCCACAATCATTATATTGATTATTATGGCATATGAACGTCAAGATTGACTTGACCTGAATTTTGCCGGGACCGGCAGGTGCAATACACCGGGTGAACACCCTACTCTTTGACGAATAGTGTATTGGTATTAACGTGCATAGGTTGTCAGTTGTGACTCTCCTATACACGGGACCAACATTTGCGTCCTTTCCGATGGACGGAGTGTTTTCCAACTGCATTCACACTAACCCAGAGAGCTCCCGCCCGCTACGCGGGCGGGAGCTCTCTGGGTTACATTCACACCTGCACTGAATACAGCGGTGAGGCACGCTAACACACAACGCTATAGCATCAGATTTTGGAAAGAGTTCCATATGCACCCCCCACCAAAAATAACAAAAGATTGTTGAGACTTCCGGTTCATTCACTTCAGATTTTTCTATCATTTTTTTTCCGATGCTTACCTTAGTTGGGACTCGAACTCACCTCGTTTGATCTGCAGAGTGCAGTCAAGACCTTTCCCGCTATGCTACCGAGAAGCGCTGATACCGGAAAGGGCATTTTGACGATTATCAGCCGATAGTTCGACTAGTCTTGACTCGCAGACCCTTTACTGACTAAATAAACCGATGTCTATGGACAATTACACGCACAAGATCTCGCTCGAAATTTGACAGAATAAAGCCATATTTTGTCTTTTTGGTACATGTAGGCCCTGGCATATATGCTATGTATTTCCACTTCCCCATCATCATATATGTTCGATATTATTCAGGGCTAGATAGGCCCTATATTATTCTGAACCTTCTCCATGTTTTTATTTTCAATTTTAGTGGGGGGTGCATAAGGAACTCTTACCCAGATTTTTTGTCAGACGCGTTTCGGCATGAGCAGGACTCGAACCCCTCACGTTGAGATCTACGAAGTACGATCTTATCCGAAACTAGACCAAAAGCTTCAGTCTCTGTATTTTGGTTGTTCCGCTGAACTACGTTGGCTCCACTCACCATACATAGACTGAAGGGGATGGGGCCCCGTACCTACAGCCAACGTATAGTGAACTAGCGTTTTATAGATCGCGATTTAAAACTGTTTTTTAAGCAAAATTGAAAGTTTCATGGTTTCCATTATCAGGGAAATATAAATAACTTAAGTAATTGCATACCTTGGCCGGAGTTATTGAAAAAAATCCTCTGGATGATTGAGAAATCTGTCATCTAAGACATTTTCACCTGACCTGATGGTTTTTCTTGCAAGTTGCCATCTTGAATGACGTCATTATCGTTATTAACTTAATGTCTCGAATCGATATATCGCGATTATAACTAGTAAAAGTACTAGTATAACTAGTATCGTTTATCTTCGGTTTCGTTCGCATGTGGAGCAGATCGTATAATATCGAAAGCAATATCGATATCACATTCGTGATTGTTGACGTTCGTTTGTAAATATTTTATAGTTTGGCTGCCATTTTGACCATTTTTATCGTGTTCAACCCAATTAAACATCGGTAAAGTATATTTTTCATGCCTTTTTCATCTATATCGTTTAAAGTAGGCCCCTATTTAAAAATTAAAATGTCAAGTTTTAAAAGTTTGTTGTTTATACATCCTTAGACCTTAGATTGTAAATTCGATGTGTAAAATTACATCAAACTTTGGACTGTGAATTGACAAAAAAGTCAAAAGGGAGGGAATGAGAACACATGCGAGCCCACACGTACACCCTACCGTCGGTAAATGGGGATTACAGTAAAATGTCAGAAATTGTTGAATAAATCCCCAGAAACGACGGTTATTCCTGTCTAATCCGAAACATGCGCTCTAAGTTCTAAGTCTAACTCTAACTAGTCTAACCGACTGAGGCTACGCTGCCTCCCTTGACAGTTAGTTAGGTCTCTTGTATTTAGTGCGACACATGCCAAAACCAGAAAAGAAAATGCTCCTCCAGATTTATTTCAGCTAAATTTTTAGAATTTAGGGGGCTAAATTAACGCCAACGCCGCGCCCAGCCAGCCCGAGCTGTCGGCATGCATCAGCTCGGCCTCGGGTCAGAAGCAAATGCAGCATGCAGTCGCAGAGCAGAGCCAGAGAGAAGCAGGCAGAGGTTTGCGTTGCATGACCGCATCTCTTCATAAGTTTAGTTTTAAAAAAAAAGAATAGCCCTCAAAGGGATGAACTTACCTTCAAATTTCATGGGCATCGACGGAAGAAAATGTAAACCACGGCAACCTTGCTTGTAAGATGAGAAATTACACTAAAAAAGTAAAACGGGGGCTGCCGCATCGGCAGTTATCGCAGCCAAAGGTCATCTCTAGCTAGCTTCAATTTTATTCCTTCGCTTCCGGATCGATCGAGAGCGCGGCGGATCGGATCGGAGTCGATCGAGCGCGCGCGCGAGAGAAGGGGGGGGGGGGGGGGGAGGGGAGGAGTATGAGGAGAAGGGACAGAAGGGGAGGAGAGAGATGATGAATTTGAAAGTGACCAATTAATGATTAGGTGAATATTTTATGTATCATGCAGAAAATACAAACAAGTAAATGCTGAGGAAAGTCTTAAATGATTTTTGCAAAACTTTTGAGAGAATTCACTCTCATGAAGACATTAAAAAATAACTAAACAAAGAATTTAAAAAAAGAAAAATAAACGGCTATCCCCCCGTTATCTCTTTGTTTCCTCAGCAAATCTGGATCCATATCTGTCCATGAATTATCTTAACAAAATAAAGAGGGAAAACTTAATTGATGGTGTATAGGAATTATGATATAAAATAATTCACTTTTCTATGTTGGAAAAAATAGCTCGGGTCCCGGGGGGGGGGGGGCACTCGACCAAAAAAATGGTAGGGGTGTGCCGCGGGCGAGGCAAAAAACGGGGGCCTTGGAGCGGGCTTATTGTAAAAAGGAGGGTCCTCGGAACGGGCTTCGGAACTACAAATGTTTGTGAAGACAGGGGTCCTCGGAACGGATCTCCGTATCTCTGTGAGTGCGTATGCATCCCTATGGAACGGGCAATCGTGCATGACGCAGCTAGCGCGGCCTCCGCCGGGTGCGCTCGCGCTTAGGCGATGGTCGAAAAGCGCTGTACGGCCGCTTTTCACCAAAATTGTAGCAGATCAATGCGACCGGAACGGCGTAACGAAAAATATGCGAAGCTTTGGAGCGGATTTCTTTCTTCTTTTTTCTCGATAAGAAGGAAATGCTATGCCTTGGAGCGGCTTTCTTTGTTCTATTTCTCAATAAGACAAAAATGCTATGCCTTGGAACGGAAATTTGAGTATAAAAATGGGGGTCCCCTCCGCGGCACATACCCACTATGCATTATATACTGAGTGCCCCCCCCCCCCGGGGCTCGGGTAAACAGACTTTTTCTGGGACGATCTGTAGTGTTCATACTTTCATACTAAAAGAATCAAAACAATAATGGTAATTTTGCCATTTATGTTAAAAGACTCAACAGCCAATCTAAATTCCATGGTAGGAACCGTAAAAATGAATTGACCAAAATCACTGTATATGGAAATTAAGTTACAGACGAGCGGCTCGAGTACCTTTATTTGGAAAAGACCACATAGGCCTTTGTATATATGGCCACTTTGAGTATCAGCAAATTGAGAACAAAAACAAACAAACACTGAAATGCATAAGAGGTTACATTTGTAATGTTTTATTTCGAACATTATATGTGCAGACAATAGAATGTTTATGCAGTATAATGATGCTTGTAATTAACACCCTATAAGGGCCTAAATCTAATACTACAGCATAGAAAATTGTTTTAAATTGTTACATAGAGAATTAATTTTTTTGATACCATACTGAGATGTTTTCCATAGTACACAGAGTTGTCCGAGTTGTTCAACATCTGAGAGGGTGGGGCGGGTTTGACGCTTTCAGAATCTTCAAATTCATCAGAATATTGGTTATATTGGGAATTCGATCTTGAAGTCAGAGTCAAATAATAATGATAATAATACACTTCATTTATATAGTGCCATTTCATCAGATTTTAGAAAGCGCAATCATGAAAAAAAGAATAGAAACACAAATTGGGAGGATGAAACATAAGAATAACTACAAAATTATGAACATTATATGGAAACTGTACAGAAAATTAGAATAGGTAAGTTTTTAGACATATCTTAAATGAGGAAAGTGTTGGGAAGTCTTAGGCGAAGGCAGCACAGAGTTTTATGTTTTGGGACCAATGGTAGAAAAGACCCTATCACCTATTTGTTTAGCAGACTTACAAGGTACAACAAGAGTATTACTAGTGGCCGAGCGAGTGTTGTATTTGGATGTGTGTGCAAAGAGAAGGTCAGCTATATACATGTATTAGTTAGGGCTTGATTGCTAACACATTTATAAGTTAGAGTTAAGGTCTTATAAATGAAAATATAACAAAATTGGGGGTAGAGCAGATAAAACATGATTGAATTGGCAACAACTACATGCACAAGGTACCTCTGTGATAGTTCAAAGGGGGGGGGGGTAGGGGGCACTCGGATTAGGAAAGTGTAGGGGTGCTCATGAAATGAGGGGCTAAGAACTTCCAAGTTAGATGGCCTTCTGCAAATGGAATTCAACCTGAATTAACATGAAATGGGAGTCTTGGGAACCAATGCCTGAAATGAGGGAGCATATAAGAATGGGGAAGAACGTGTGATCAATGAAAATGGGTGAAAATAATATGCTTGGGAATGGTTGGCAAGAGGTGAAAAGGTGGTCTTCAGGGGCGCACATACCCGTACTGTTATTATGCATGAGTATCCCCAGGTTCTAATATGCCAGAGGCAACACTGAAGGCGACTAGACGTTTCAAAGATAACAAGTGCGTGTAATTTTTCTAATGTCAGAGCAAAATACTTTATAACATACAGGGGTGTGAGTGGTCACAAATAAAAAGATCTGAAAAAAGCTGAAGAGTATTGAAAAAGCCTGAAATAGAAAGAGCTCCCATACTTTTTGTACAGAGGGAAGCCAAAAATAAGCTGAAAAAAAAAATCTGAACTCTCACACCAGTGAACATAGTGATGAGTTTCTAATTGTTGTATGGTAAACCATCTTCTCAAAACCAAGACTGGTCAATAGAGCTCGTCATTAGTATACTGTCCTGTCTTAGCAAAAAAAAAAGGACTTGTCAAATGATAGCTTTCAGCCAATCATTTGATGAGGATCCATATCACCAGTTCATAGATACATCTGACATATACCTCAGTCACATTTCCCCTACAGCAGCCATACAGCGAGTCAAAAACAGCCATTTTATTCATTTTTATTCAAACCATGCACCTACCATATCTGTAGCTGGTACAAAAAAATGTAAAATGGCTGTTTTCGTCTCGCCATACAGCGGTAGGGGAAATGTGACTGAGGTTTAAGCAAAAGTTGTTTTAATACGTTCTAATACATGGAAAACATACAAAAGGACACATTGAAATCATAAATTATAAGCACATATTTGGGACAATGTATTATTGTTTGGAAAAACCCCCACAATTTGATGAGATTCCATACTTATTTTGCTAGTACATGTATCTCGGAAATTACACAATATCTTCCAGAATCCTTTGCCACAGATTTTTTTTAATCATACTTACAGAAACTGGGTGGTCATTTTATTGGATTCTGTATAAATCTAATATCTTCCACAATCCATTGGCACAGATTTTAGGGGTTTTTTTTTTCGATCATACTTTGGGTGGTCATTTTGGTTACACTTCGTAATTCCGAAGGTTCTTTATTCCGAAGGTTCGATAATCCGAAAACGAAATAAGGTTCGTTGTTCCGAAGATTCGTTAATCCGAAAACAAAATAAGGTTTGCTGTTCCGAAGGTTCGTTAGTCCGAAAACCAAATAAGGTTCATTAATCATTTCGTTTTCGGACTAACGAACCTTCGGAATTTCGAACCTCATTTCGTTTTCGGATTAACAAACCTTCGGAATTACAAACATCACTTCGTTTTTCGGACTAACGAACCTTCGGAATTACGAACCTTCGGAATAACGAACCTTCGGAATATCTGAACCTTCGGAATAACAAAGCTTCGAAATTACGAATGTATGCGGGTCATTTTATTGGATTCTGTACAAACTCGATATCTTCCACGATCCGTTGGCACATATATATTTTTTTAATCATACATACAGAAAACTTGGGTGGTCATTTTATTGGATTCTGTATGAACTCATTATGAAAACATTGCAACTGGCATCTATCTCTGACTGATGGAACAATTGAAGAATGCTTTGAATATACAATGTGGGAACAACAGTCCAGAGTCATCACCAATATACATGTGCAATTATTGAAATATGCAATCAAGAAAAAACAATTGTGACATGATTCCAACACAATTCATTAAACAACATACATGTAATATCATTCGTATTTTTGGAATATCACTTGTCACATGAATACTATAGCACACGATGTAATTTATGCAGCTCTGTTTCGCGTCATATTTAGGGAAATTCCGCATATTTAGGGAGATCAGGGCCCGTTGCAGAAAGAGTTGCAATCAATTGCAACTCTAAAAATCATGCGCAACTTGATTTTCAACCAATCAACAGCGCGCATTTGGGACTTGCGATTGATTTTTTGGCTTGCGTTTAAACGCAACTCTTTCTGCAACGGGCCCCAGACCATAATAAAAGGTTATAAACAGGAAAGGGAGGAATGGTACACAGGTTCAAGCGTTACAAAGTCATGTAGTAAAAAAAAAAGATATACCAGTAATTAATATAATTAAAAAAAAGAACCATAAAATAACACCAGGAACCCATTGCATAAAAGTTACCATAAAATTTTGTATCATGGTAACTTTGCCATTCAATGGTTACTATGGCAACAATGCTCAACAGCCAATCAGAATCAAGGATTCTATTAAAGATACCATTGGCTGGCAGACTTACTTTAAATAGTAACTTTTATACAACGGGGCCCAACCTGACTAAATGCGTTTGCTATGCAAATCCTTCACTCGAGTAACATGGGCTGAATGTGCTGCCTAAAATGATTTGTGTAGAGAAGTTGAAAAATCTAAACATTTCATGTGCTAGTCTTGTGTGAAGACCCACTTGTTGATCAAAGTATTAATCAGGGTCTGTACCTGCCTACTATTATGGCAAGATCCTACATGTACATACAGGTATAGGTTATCTGCAAGTTTGCACTAAAACTACATAAAAATTGTTTAATTATTAGTAAAAATATATTTTTTTTTAACTATCCTGTTCTTTCAATTGTAAATAACATACATATGACGGCACTTGGTCTAATCCAAGAATACACCAAACTAAATGGCTATTGACATTGGCCCATATTTCCAGTTTAACTTCAGCCACGGTATGTGTTACGTTTACGGGAAGGCAAAAAAGTCAGAATGGCATTGACATTATGTGTTTACTATCTTTACTGTAAATTACATGGCTCCTATCCTAACTATGTTTTAATGATGAAGAGAGCTATTTCAGTAAGTGTTCCGAGTCAGTAATGACTGATTTCAGGGTCAAAATGAGTTGATGAATCGAACGTGTACTGTTAGAGATCATACCCGTCAAATTTGGCTATCTATACTTAAATCAAAACTGTAGACCAGAGTTTTAATAATAAATCCAAGTTCAGAATACAAGCCACTAGCCCGAACTTACAAGATGTTTAAAACCATGATTCTTGTGGAAGGTCGATTTATGTAGAGTTTAGAGTATTTCTATCCAAATTCCATTCAGCCTTCATATCCAAATTTTATCAAATGCATTAGTTTATTAAATCACATGTACTTTGTCGTCTTTATTCCATACAGCATCCTTACACTAATCAAATACAAAAAAAAAATCAACAGTTTTTATAGGGTCTTTAAACCACCTTTTCCCCTCAGTAATACATGTACATCTGAGTCATATCCATCCATAATTTGCACTTAATGTACCGGGTAAAATGGCAAATACATGTCAATGTCATACAATTGGTCTACGATCAGGGGACCGTTCATGAAAGTTGTCAGCACTGGCAACCTGTCTTTCTCGGACAGTTGCTACAATAACAGTCAGAGGCCGATGCCTCTTGACCCAATCTAAACCACCAAATTCACTAGAATTTTCAGCACTGACAATTGAGTTGTCAGCACCGAGTCTTATCCATCCATAATGCAACTACATGTCAATGTCATACAATTGGTCTACGATCAGGGACCGTTCATGAAAGTTGTCAGCACTGGCAACCTGTCTTTCTCGGACAGTTGCTACAATAACAGTCAGAGGCCGATGCCTCTTGACCCAATCTAAACCACCAAATTCACTAGAATTTTCAGCACTGACAATTGAGTTGTCAGCACCGAGTCTTATCCATCCATAATGCAACTACATGTCAATGTCATACAATAGGTCTATGATCAGGGAACCATTTTGTGAAAGTTGTCAGCACCGACAACCTGTCTTTCTCAGACAGTTTCTACAATAACAGTCAGATGCCGGTGCGCTTCTTGGCCAATCTAAACCACAAAATTCACTAGAATTCTCGGCACTGACAATGTAGGCAGAGCTGACACCTTTCATGAAACACCTAAAAAGGGCCGCGTCTTACAAAGAGTTGCAATTGATCCGATCAATCACAACTACATGTATGGACGGCCAGCAACGTCAACATCTAAAATTAAAATTTGTTCAAAATATTTTCTAGATATGTTTATTCATACAATCACCATTCTCTTGAAGATTCAGTGTGTGCTCTATGTTTACTCAGGAGATTGTGCAAATTTCTTGTAGACAAAAATATGGTATAGATGGATTTCCATACAGTTGAGATTGATTGGATCAATCGTAACTCTTTGTAAGACGGGCCTTGAATTGTGAATACAGGAAGTTTTAATATTTTCTGAGTGAAAAACAATTCAATTAAAAATCCAACCATTCATTCATAATAAATTGATTAATTCATTAACTTCAAGTTGAGGAAGGGGAGGGGATAATAGGAATATCACTATAAACATTTCAATAACGATAGTCATGGCCATGGGTTTCAACTTGTCTGAACGTTCATGTCAATTACACATACTATGTACGTATGCTAACATTTTGTTCCTAACCAGATTTGCAGGCCTATCTTGAATTGTGCAAAGACCCTTTATGCTAAGATATACAACACGTGGAAAGCATGATGTACAGGCAATACATATTATAAAGGTATTTTCTGTACATTATCAGCAATACAACAACAAAATAATTTTTCAGACGATGCATCAAGCACTTGGCCATACATTTTCAACAATGTACATAAGATTAATAGAGAATGAAACAATTGAAGAAAGTTTGCTTGTGTGAAAACAGAAAAGAAATCAAAGAATAAGATTTTTTTTTTAGGACAAGTAAAATTGGAAAAACAAAAGTTATGAGCATTTGAAAGTCAAGAATTACTAATGCTATCAATGATGGAGATCCTCCCAATGGGTGATTTCAAGTTCAGTGTTGACCTTTTGGTGTTGGTGTAAGGTCAATTTTTACATGAGTATAACACCAAACATAAAATGAAGATGGTCCTGAAAAGTCACTCACTAGTTGTTGAGATGTCAATAATGTGATCTGGATCAGTTTTACAAACTCAGAATAGGTTTTGGAGCTAGGAGAAGCAATCAAAATTCCAACACTAACACCAACACCAACGCCAACACCGGACTTGAAATTACCCATTGGCAATGCGAACAAGATCTGTAATGTCACAAATTTATAACTCCCACCTTTGGACAGTGAAAATATACTTGTACCCCAAACGTCTCTTTTTTTTAAATCTCATTCTAAATGACATCACAATCAATTGATCCATGATAAGTTGTAAAACCTCTGCTCTATGTCATCTCATAAAACAGAACTCTTGCAATGGAATATATAAGGGAGAATATGTAAGAGAAATGGGGAAGTTATTCGTATGTGAAGTCACAAATTTTGGTCGCATCATCCATGTTAGGACCTACATAGCAATAATAGTGATCTCAATAATCAAATGCTCATAACCTTCTAATTTTTCATTCAGTTTTCCTAAAATTTTCATTAATCTTATTCTTAGATTTTTCGGTTTTTATACAAGCTATGATCACAGAGTTTCATTCTCCTCAAATAACACACACAAAAAAATCGAACAGCTAGCACCATATTATATATGCAAACTGATGAGATGCAAAGTGAATTACAAAAATGGCATGATTTAGATGGGCGAGTTGTAAAATATACCTACACATACTATACATATATACACGCAGTCATGTTTTTTCATCAGGATTGACAATGCTCCATATCCAAATCCGCAACACGATATGACATTCCAGACTATTCGCATTTACTACGGGAAACTCTCTCTACAACGCACCAATTCCTTTGAAAAAGCAAGTCAAATCACAATGGAGAGCTAAGAGGCTTTAGTCGAAAGTTGGTGGACCGGGACAGCATTGGAATCTCTCGACTCTGGACGACGACATACTTGCAATTGCTGATGTGGTTTACGGTACACCATATGGTGTACCGTAAACCACATCAGCGATTGTACAAACCACATCAGCGATTGTACATACCACCATGCAAACCTTCAAACAACATCATACTTGCAATTGTTCGTCCGGTGCAAATCTTCGGACGATCTGCAGTCCCAGTCCACCAACTTCCGACAAAAGCCCCTCCGTTCTCCATTGTGATTTTAATTGCTTTTTCAGAGGAATTGATGCGTTGTGGAGTTTTCCCCGTAGTAAAAGTGAAAACTACCTATTATATACAAGCCAGAAATACATACATGTTTGCTTAATCCAAGAGATTTATAAAAAAAAAGGAAAAGGGAATGTGTAAAGGCAAGAAGCTAATTGGAGGATACAGCACAAGTGCTACTCACAGGCCCTTGGGGAGGGGGCATTTCATGAAAACAAAGTGATTTTCAATGGCTATTGTTACCAGCTACTGGAATACTCTCACCTAATTGGCTCAGAGCAAATTCGCCAGTGAAAATCTTTGTTTCACTAAACACTCCCCATATAAGCAGATGGATTTCATAAAATATGAAGGTCCAACCCACTATACATCTAGGTTAGGTTTTATGTTTCGCTTTACTGATGCCTGTTGCCATGGTTAAGTATGGTATTTTATTAATGAGTCTACTGTTATGAAGAATAGACTCATGAAGAAAAGAGTGTGATAAACTGATCAACATTGGACATTGTTTACAATAATAATAATAATAATAGGCATTTATATAGCGCCATCTATCTAGAAATATTCTATTCCAAGGCGCGTTGTTATTATTATTATTACCCCGGCTTTAGCTCGAGCTGCCTTTCAGCGCTCATGCATTCAAGGAATTAATCCTGCCGGGTACCTATTCACCTCACCTGGGTCGAGTGCAGCAGAATGTGGATAAATTTCTTGCTGAAGGAAATTACGCCATGGCTGGGATTCGAACCCTTGACCCTCTGTTTCAAAGTCAGAAGACTTATCCACTGGGCCACAACGCTCCACAATATAAGCAGTAAAAGCATGACATGTATTTATACAGGAAATGTGCATAAACCATGGACTCAACCAAAGGTTTTCAAAACCACCTTTGTGAATTAGGACCTTAAATTGTATTTGAATGAAACTCTTTCTTCAACAGAAAATGATATACAATACTGCAGATAATATTAGCAATACATTCTTGTTGCCATTGTAAGATGCCAACAATACTACATACAATATGACACAAACCTTCAATTTCCAATCTGCAAAAGGGGAATTAAAGTTTTCTTTCACTTCTATTAAAGGTCAAGTCCACCCCAGAAAATTGTTGATTTGAATCGATAGAGTAAAATCAAACAAACATAATGCTGAAAATTTCATCGAAATCGGATGTAAAATAAGAAAGTTATGACATTTTTAAGTTTCGCTTATATTTCACAAAACAGTTAAATGCACAACTCAGCAATATGCAAATGAGAGAGTCGATGATGTCCATCACTCACTATTTCTTTTGTTTTTTATTGTTTGAATTATACAATATTTCAATTTTAACAGATTTGACAATAAGGACCAACTTTACTTAACCATAAACTGTTAAAATAATGGTAATTCTACATGTTCAGGGAGAAATGCAACTTTTTTTCAATTGACAAGGAGGAGAAAATAAGAATATTTCATATTTCATATAATAAAATACAAAAGAAATAGTGAGTGGGTGACGTCATCAGTCTGCCAATTTGCATACTGACTAGGATGTGCATTTAACTGTTTTGTGAAATTAAGCGAAACTTTGAAATGTCATAACTTTCTTATTTTACATCCGATTTTGATGAAGTTTTCAGTGTTTTGCTTGTTGGATTTTTCTCCTTTTTTTTCCAAATCAACTTTTTGTTGGGGTGGACTTGTCCTTTAACAAAAGGTGAAAACGTGTTCCAAACTAGATAAAGAACTAAAAAATGTAAAATTGCATTTGAATGTGCAAACAAAAGGTTTAAACTTTTTTAGTTTTGTTAATAGTTTGAATATCCTTTCTCATGATAACACCAAACACTCTGGCTCGTATTCTGAAGTCAGGTTTTACTTAGACCATGGTCTAACTCTGTGCTAAAATTATGGGAAGCCAAAAGTGTCAAAATGTTTTATTAAGTTGCATGTTTCCTATGTTTACTGTGCTCTTTCCTGATTCACTGATGGTGAAGGCAATCATCTATTTATACTTCCTAGACAATTACGAATGATTTGAGAGCCAAATGAGCTGAAATATCTTATCTCTACTGTTAGTGATTTATGTAACAATTGGCTGTCCATACTTAAACCACAACTTTAAACCTGGGTTTAAGTTAAACCCGACTTCAGAATACGGGCCTCTGAATCTAAATCGAAATTCGTCAATAAAAGCAGGATATAAAAAATTTGAAATTGAAGTGAATTGTATACATTGGAAATCACAGATCTAGGAATAAACTGAAAGTCTTTGTGATGGAGTACATCGTGAGTATTGAAACAAAGATATGATCCATTATAAAAAAATTACAGCATATCATGGGTGCAAGTACCATTATATACACGTTATATGTAATAAAGAAATCAGTCTATCAGGGATCACCTTCATTTCCAATACTCGCCTCCTCATCATCATCAAAGTCACTAGCATCACTTTCATCAGAATAATCCTCTCCTTCCATTTCTTCATCCTCCTCTTCATCCTCCATCTTTTCTTCTCTCTCATCCTCATCTATTCCACCTTCCCCATCCATCTCATCATCCCTACCATAATCATCATTTACCCCTCCCTCGAGTTCCCACCCATCATGCTTCCCCGATTCAGAACTGAGATCATCATCCAGGCTCCCATCCCTCTCCCCTCCACTGTCGGAGGCGCTGTCCTGGTCGCCTTTCGTAAGCGCAACGTCAACGTCCTCTCTGTAAGCCTCGGGGTGCTTCTCTTGCATGTGTCTCATCACAAACTTCTTCTGGGTGTAGACGTTGCCACAGATCCTACACCCGCAGGGATGGGTCAGGTGCAGGATGACGTGGTCAGTCAGGAAGTTCTTGTCGGGTGTCTGGAACCCACAGTGCGGACAGGCATCACCCTGGATTTGGAGTTCCTCGGGAGAAGTCATCTTCCGCAGCAGCCCGCCGATTTCCTTCTTTTCCGGTCCCTCGAAACCCCCTGTGAAGAGATGGATATGTTTGGATCTTTGGTGTCGACGTAAGGTGCTGTTGCGTGTGTATACATTGCCGCACTCGATGCACCCATAGGGGAATTCCTTGTGCCTGGCTATGTGCTTATTGAGAACCGACTTATGAGGTGTGTAGAAGGCACATTCCGGACAGGCATCCTTGTGCTTGGAATGGACCAGTCTTGCCTTCAAACCTAGACTCTGGTCCAAATCCCTATTATCAAGATCTTGCTCCTCGTGTTTCTCATGATGATGCCTGAGGAGCGACTTTTTAGTCGTATAAGTGTTTCCACACTTCTTGCACCCAAACGGGAAAGCGACATGCTTGTTGATGTGTTCTGTGAAGAACTCTTCATCCCTTGTCTTAAAACCACATATTTCACAAGTCTCTGCGTCGGTCAAATCAACTGGGGTACTGACCTTTCTAACAACCTTCCGTACAAGCTTGTGAGACTGTTTGTGCACTTCCAGGGATTTCCGATCGCGGCAGGAAAATCCACATTCTCCGCAACGGAGAACCTGGACAGTCATTTCTTTAAGGTATTTCATAATCCTCTGTCTCCTCTGAGGGGTCAGATAATGGATCTTTGTGGCTCCATGCTTTCGTCGTAAATGATCGTACAGTTTGCCCCTACTCATGTACACTCGGCCACATTTTTCACATCCATACGGCCTGTTTTGATGCTGCATCAAGTGCTCTCTAAGCATATGGTTCGAAATGGTTACATAGTGGCAGATCTTGCAACGGTTGGGCATGTTCTTAGTTGACTCATCACCGCTGCTTAGTAACCCCGCCCTTCCTTGGGGCGCTCTGGCTGATGTGTTCTCGCCTTGCATAAAAACATTGACAGTACGTCTAGCTCGTACATGTACTGCTCCGTGGTTCTCCCGCTGATGGCGGTACATATACGTCTTCCTTGTGTACAGGTTCCCACACTGGTCGCACATGTACCGGTGAGTCTTGTGTTTCTTTTTGTGGACCTTGAACTTATCAATATCTTTGAAAGTAAAACCGCAGATTGGACACTGAATACCATTGCCATGGTCGATGTACTCAGTCACACTGTCGTCATCGTCATCTGTCTCATTCTCTGTATCATTGTCCTTAACGTCATTGTTAGTATGGAAAGACTCATGCACCACCAAGCGGCCGTGGGTGGGGAAGTTCTTACCGCAGGTGGGACATATGAACCTCTGGGAATCACCATCATCCTGCATTTTTCTCTTTGCATTATGATTACTCTTATGTCTCTGTACATTTGTCATCGATGCCACCCCCTGAACCGACGTCTTTGGTGCTTCTCCTTCGGAATTCTTTTCCGCCACTTTGGCATCGTCCTCCTTGGTTTCTTCCTCTTCTTCCTCATCGTCTTCCTCGTCGTATTGTGGGGGTAGCTTGCACTGAGCATTGAGCAGCTTCAGCCTCTCGGCAACCTTCAAAGGCACCGACTTCTCTTCCTGTAGGCCATCATCAGGGTGGGTGACCTTGTAGTGTCTCACCATGCTCTTGGAGTTGACAGTCTTCACATTACACATGGTACAGGAGAAGCTGTCAGTGTCTAACGGAAACAAATCAAGAAAAGATGGGCAGAAGTTAATGCATTTTCAGGAACTTGGGCATGTGAAATTTCAGAACACTTCAACTTTCTTTCAAAATGAGGTCATCTTTTGTTAAAAAATTCCTAAATCTACAACTTTAGAATAAACAGGTTCTAAATGTCAAGTATATGCTTAATTTTGGTGACCTCACGTGACCTACTTAATATTGTCAATTTCACTTCTCATTTCAGATGGGGTTATCAAACTGAACAACCGGCTCCAGTAGACTTCTCTATATGTTTTTTTCCTTTCAAACACACAAATGTGATCTTCAATTGTCAATTTCACTTTTCATTTCAGATGGGGTCTATAAACAGTAGAATTCTCTATATTTTTTTCTTTCAAAGAAACAAATGTGACCTTCAACTCCAAAATCAAATATAGATCGCAAGGGAGGTTCTCTGCAAATAGCAACATTAAAAAATTTGGTGTTCAAAAAGTAAATTTAAAAAAACCAAAGGACTGTCTTTTTCCGGGAACGAAATGCGCGATCCAGTTCCCAGAAAAAGGACCCATCTATGTGCGTAAGGCACATTGGAAGTTTTTGCTTATTACGTCATAATGACATCACATTTAGGTTCGAGAATGGTACCAGAAGAAAGTTCATGACATGCTTTTACCATTTCAACAACAAAAAAAAGATTTTTTAAAAGAAAACGTTGATAAGTCCCTACTTGCGGGAAGCCGACGAAATATTCCATTCAAATGGGAGACAATTTTGTTGGCCACTTAAGACAGGTTTTCCCTACAGACAAAAGCCCGCTAAAACAGACTCGACTTTGTAATTGAAAGAAAGACCATTAATACTGTACCTTTATTATAATTGAGAGCAGAAAGGTCGTACATGAATCCACAGTTCTCTCTGTAGGTATCACTATAGAAGACCCTCAGTTCAGTACCCGGTTCAATCCTCTTGACCACGGTAAAGTAGATCCGTCCATAGACCTGACCAGCATCGAGGTTGCATTCCTCGGGGTAGCGAGCGTTGCGGACGAAGCCCATCCATTCCTTCCGCGGGGCAGGGGCCATGTAAGCAGCTACCATTCCATCCAGGCAGAGCTGATGGTAGAGGAAAGGAAATAAGAAATCATCTGGCTTAGAGGTACACAGCTATCTTGAGTTCAATAATAATCTTCTCTCCTTGCTCAAATTGGCAACTTTGATTTTGATTTTTTTTTTTCATTTTCATACTTTGAAGAAATAAAATATGGATATAACATGAGTGTAAGTTGATGAAATGAATTAACTGAAAACAGTTGCCAATTTGCAACTCTAAAACCGTTATTTTGTAGTTTTCACTACGTTGCCAACTAAAAGTGGGCATCTAATCCATTTTTTCATGGGGGCCGAGCTATTGTTGAAATAAAAAAATCAAAGTTAGAAATCTTCTGGCTTAGAAATATATATAGAGCTCTCACGAGTTCAAAATCAAATCTCAAGAGTAAAAAATCAATCCACTTTTACTGTTCAAATTGGCAACAATTATTAATCATGTGGTAAATGTGCTAGAAACAGCAGCTGGAGCTAATTTATAGTGCACCTATGAAAAAAGGGCAATTAGCTAATCTACGCTATATTAATTGAGATTTGGAATTTAGCACCCTCCTTGGTAACGTTTTTAAATCCCATTTATCATTCATGAGCACTTACTTTACATGTGAATTGGAATATTGGATATTGGAAATCTACTGGAAATTCCAGCCATTTCTCTTTTTGAGAAAGACAAAATACACAAATATTTTAGATAAAAAAATAAAGAAATAAAACCCCTTTTTATTTTACAACCTTCACGTCATAACCATTTTAAAGGGGAATCCAGCCTTGGCCATAAAATGTTGTGTTGGGAAGGAAAACAATAATTTAAACAGAATGGTGAAAGTTTGAAAGAAATCAGACAAGCAATAAGAAAGTTATAGCTGCTTTAAAATTAGATCACTAATTGTATGTAGATTTCAAATTGGCAACTGGGTAAGTAAATTATGACAAGGGGCAAAGACAACTTTCCCATAGGCCATGTACTTTATTATCAGGGATTTGTGGTTTTCTCTTAAGTACCCATTCCCCTGGGGCAGTAATCTTAATATATACCCAGGTAGTATATTGTTTTATGTCCTCATGAAAGAAAAATATAATTTGAAATACAACTTTTGGGAAAAATGACATTTTAGCCATAATATGTATTGGGAGTACATGGAAGAGTAGTCCTTGCCTTACATCACTATGACATCCCATATACGGCCAATTTGAAGTCTCCATGAATATAGTGATTACCAATATTTACAACTTTTAAAAATTCATAACTTTCTTGTTGTTTGTCCAATACTGTTCGAATATTCACCTATCAACTTGTCTGATTTTTATTTTTCTTATAAAAACAATTTTTTATTTGGGTTGGATTCCCCTTTAAAATGCCATGAAATTTACGTGATCTTGTAATGAATTGGAATTGTGACACACACTTTGGGTGATTTACCAAACTTAAAAGACAGGTTTTTATCTCTCATGCACCTACCTCCCATGCCTGTACATTATGAAGACAGTCCAAAGTCTTCACACTCCCTTTCAAAGGTCCATAGACCTGTCCTGGCTCGATGGGCTTCACGGCAATGACCCGGACATCGTTGGCATCATCGGTGAACTGATCATAGCTGAGTTCGTCTGGGGGAGGGCCTCCTTTCTTCAGTAAGGTCTGGATTAAGGAATTGGGTTTGGGGGCATACTTCTTACGCAACATCAGAGACTTTTCTTCTTCAGTAAGCTCCTTGGTAACGGATCCAGCAATGACAGCATCCTTCGGTGCCGCCGGATCCGTAGCGGTTGTCCTCTCGACGGCAGCCTCAGGGTTGTTCGGAGGCTGCAGCGAAGTACAAGTACTTGGTGAGGATGTCGATGATGCCATGTCCATGTTGCTGACCACGAGGCTGTTCTCCCGTGGTGCAGCATCCATTGCGACTGCAGACCCTATGACCAGGTTCGGTGGACACTCTTTGGGCGGTGCTGGGGGCAGGTGGTTGTTCTCTGCAGCCAAAGAGGACATCACCGCAAAGTTGGGGTGGTAGAAGTAAGGGTTGGTCGTGAGGGTTTGCTTCTTGAAGGCATCTGGACGCTGCTGATCCATTGGGTCGACGTTTCCGGGAATGACTGCCAGAGAGTCCGGTTGCTGGTAACCTGGGAAAGAGGATGGACAATGATGACTCTCATTAAAAACAGATGAACCAATGAATTATCATATTGGAGGACTAAAAAATCCCCTGAATAATCAAAATACTAATTAAACTGAACATAAAATAACATCAAGGCGGTCACAAAAACACTGGCAAACTCAATAATGAGGCGCACACAATGCTGGGCAAACTACAATGACTTTCACATCCTACCGGGTGCCCATTACACACCTGGGTGGAGAGAGGCAAAGTGTGGATAATGCCTTGCCAAAAGATGCTGTTGGTTGGCATCGGTTGGATCAAACACACAGCCCTCTGATTACAAGATGAGATTCAGAACCTCTACACCAAGACTCTTACACATTATTAGACCAGGGGGCCATTTCATAAAGCTGTTCGTAAGTTAAGAGCGACTTTAAGAACGACTGGTGAACCTTTCTAAGGCGCTAAATAATCACCAATGAACATATGGTGAACATCATTTGCCACAAGGATCACCAGTCTTTCTTAAAGTCGCTCTTAACTTACGAACAGCTTTATGAACTGCCCCAGACATGGGGGCTCAGTGGTAGAGCCTCATGAACGGGAGGTCATGGCTTTGATCCCTGGCTGTGTCATAGCAAATAATTTAATAATTTGAAGATGGGACCTTCTGCCTTCTTGTCAAGCGCTCAACGTATGAAATTGGAAAAGGTTATTATACGCAGGGCCTGCTGGAAGAACATCCTACAGCTGAGAGCGCCTACCCTGGATTAACCCTAAAAGGACTGGGCTATTTATAAGTATTTGAGATGAATCGAGGACTGGGGGGGGGGGGGGCGCCGTTCACGCGATCGCGCTGAATTTGGCACACACATCCTTTTCCACGTAAACTACAAGCCAGTACAAAAAGAAAATTCTGAAAAACAATTATTTTTTATTTATTACGAATAAAATATGCAAATTTATTCGTAAAAAACATTATTTGCATATTTAACACCCAATTTCACTTCAATTTTTTTTACCAGATGTCATTTTTAAAATCTAATTCAAAGGTTTCCACAAAGAAAAATTGCAAAAGTGATTTTTTTTTCCTTATGTATTTCTCTGTTTTTTAAATTTCTTATGTATTTCTTTGTTTTTTCACTGGAAACCATTTAGATATTCAGATTTGTGGAAACCTTTGAATTAGATTACAAACTAAATTAAACCCTAAATTAATTAAGCAGACCAATTAGAATGAAAAATAATCACCATTTTATGAATTTCATCTCCCATACACTTTGTACACAAAGTATAAAAATAAGAACTTACCACTCCTGTCATCTATCCTAGGTGGAAGCCTGGTTACCACATCTCGCTGCTGGAGCATGGGCGGTTGGGACAGCTGGTGCTGTTCAGGGTGACCTGCTGCAATCAAACTGGCCGTGTAGGCGTGGTGAAAGGACGGAGAGGGCCCGGGTGAGAAGTGATGCGTGGACGGGGGAGGATAACGGTAGTCTTGGGATATCGATGGCCTCTCATGGCTGGGATGACCTTTTGGTAGTTCCATGATGTAAACAAGCTGACCATTGAGAGCAAAAAGGTCACTTCATGGAACCTTTTAAAATGTAAACAAATTATTCATCAAGTACTTGGTACTTTTAATCACTATTCTGATAAAGGATAGACACGAAACAAAAAAAGGTGAAAATCCAGATCCATGTATAGCACTACAGACCCGGTCAACAATCTTCGACAACAGATTACACTGGACTTTAAAGGACAAGTCCACCGAACAAAAAGTTGATTTGAATAACAAGGCAAAAGCGATTTTGTGTCTCGCCTACTTATGAAAATAACCAGAAATATCGTGATTTGCGAGGGCACGCAACAAAATTGTATCGAAAATTCATTGTGAAATGACTGGGATGAAATAACACTTGTCATTTTATAAGAGCCTTGCACGTAAACTTTAATGTTGACCTGAAAATGACCTTTGACCTTACCATGTGACCTCCGACTGCAGCATAACATGCAGGTTGCCTAAGTACATCTACCATCCAAGTTTGGTTGAAAAGTGACTTACAGTTGCGGAGTTAGGTGTCATAAGAGTCTTGCATGTAAAATTTAACGTTGACCTGAAAATGACCTTTGACCTGACCTTTGACCTTACCATGTGACCTCCGACTGCAGCATAACATGCAGGTCCCCCAAGTCCATCTACCAACCAAGTTTGGTTGAAAAGTGACTTACGGTTGCGGAGTTAGGTGTCATAAGAGAGTCTTGCGTGTAAACTTTAACGTTGACCTGAAAATGACCTTTGACCTTACCATGTGACCTCCGACTGCAGCATAACATGCAAGTCCATCTACCATCCAAGTTTGGTTGAAAAGAGACTTACGGTTGTGGAGTTATGTGACATTAGGTTTGTGACGGACGGACGACATTTGGATCCCTAAGTCTCGCCTTCACCTCTGGTGGGCGAGACAAAAAGAGAAAAATCGAACAAGCACCACACTAAAAATTTCATCAAAATCGGATGTCAAATAAAAGTTATGACTTTTTTAAGTTTCGTTTAATTTCACAAAATAGTGATATGCACATCCCGGTCGGTATGCAAATAAGGGAACTGATGACATCACTCACTCACATTTTATTATGTGAAATATGAAATATTTTAATTTTCTCCTCACTGTCCTGTGAAACAAAGTTTTATTTCACCCTGAACATGTGGAATTACCATTGTTTAACATTTTATGGTTCAGTCAAGTTGGTCCTTATTGTCAAATCTGCAAAAAATGAAATATTGTATAATTCAAACAATAGAAAACAAGAGATAGTGACTGAGGGACATCAACGATTCTCTCATTTGCATGTGACAAAATTGTGCATACAACTATTTTGTGAAAAATAAGCGAAACTTTACAATGCCATAACTTTTTTTATTTTACATCAGATTTTATTGAAATCTTTAGCATTATGCTTGCCTGATTTTTCTCCATAGATTCAAATCAACATTTTTCTGAGGTGGACTTGACCTTTAATGCACTCCGAGCCAGAACAAAAGGTCTAGTGAATCCATTGTTCTGGCTTGGTCACTCAATTGTCCTGGCCCTAATAGTAGAGCCGAGTGCCATTAAAGAGAAATTCCAGTAGTTGCAGTAAACACTGATTTCATGAGAAAGTCTGTAAAACCAGGCTTAATTGTCAGTATATCATCGAGGATCTAGATCTGGTACAGTTACATAAACTGAACTTTGTGAAATCTTGAAATCTACGCTGAATAATGTTCAGACTGAACTTCCCCAACACAGATAAGCGCACGTGGGACAGTGTATAATTATTGTTTTGAGCGTCGGGCCCGACGCTCTACCCGAATCCTGTGCTTATTTGCTGATTTCTCAGCAATTACACAATTTCTTCCAGAATCCTTTGGCACATGCGTTTTAGTTATACAAACAGACACTTTGGTGGTCATTTCATTGGATTCTGTACGAACTCATTTTGATATCGTCACCAAAACTAGCATTTACATTTAAAGTCAAAGATTGCCGACTGCCACTATTTCATGGAAGTTTGAAGATCTAGACTGCTGTACATGTACAATAACAAGAACACCTACCAATATGATGTACCAATGAAAAAAATAAGGACCATCTTCATTAGCGCTTAGAGATGTCGTTCCGATGTATTAAGCGCTATATAAATGCGGATTATTATTATAATCACATCTTTTTAATCAGAGTTCACAGTGCGTCACAGAGCACTCATTTACTCTAATTCCACTCCAAAATACACGTACATAAAGGTTGATGCAAAATGGACATAATTCAAAAGATTTTGCATCACTGTAACATCAGTGTCACTGTTGACACTTCGATCATACTATCCACGGTTAACATAAGAAAACTAGCTCGAGATGACATGAAAATCAGCCCATCTGGAAGGAAGTTTTTTTCCTATTTTTCTATCTTATTTTTAGGTTAAATGAAAAATGAGACACAATATCACTTCAGCTATCCACCACCACCAATCATTTACCGTCTGCTAATTTTCATATTTTTTTTACTGATTAATAAAAAAAAAGAAACATCTGTGAGACAATCACCAATAATAAATATTGGAGACGTGCTTTGCAATAGGATATAACTAAATACTTGCATCGGCCGATAAATATCATGGATCTTACCTCGATGCTAAATCCTGCTTTAACTGGTCTAGCGTGCGGAATATTTTAGCATCGAGGTGAGATTCATATTTATCAGCCGATGCAACTTGCTCATGATGTCGTCGCCCGGCCCTCTATACGCGTCTTGTAGCTTGGCTAGATGGCAAGATGGCGACAATAACATCTGTGACATGAGTAAACGCTCCTCTACTTTTAATATCTCATTTATTTTAACATGTATTTTTCAAAAAGACAATTTAATTTTTTGGGCCAAAGGGTTAAAATGTTAGATCTACTATCTACAGTGTCAGTCAGTAGAGGCGCACGGCCAATATTGGAGACTGTCTCCAATGTGGGAGATTATCTCCAATATCAGAGACTTTTGTATTATTGTAAAGAATTTGGGTATCCAATTTCAGAGACAGTCTCCAGTTTTGGAGACCAATTTCCTTTGTTTACATTTTCTGCAAAAGGATTACCTTGGCGGCAAATAAAAATGTGATAAGCAGATTCCTCATGAAAAATTACCCCTTTTCACCGTCTACTTTTGTTTTGATAAGGATTTTTGTTGTCAATCACACACAAAACAAATGGGCTTCTGACCTCAGTGAGACAAAATTTTGGGTGGAAAAAATCATGCTTTTGTTGGTGTTGTCTCTTGTCCTTTTGCAAAGCAAGTCTCCAATGTGGGAGATTGTCTCCCCTATTGGAGTCTCCCATATTGGCCGTGCGCCTCTACTGTCAAGTGTCAGTAGCATATTTACCATTAGACAGGAATAACCGTCGTTACTGGGGATTTATTCAACAATTTCTGACATTTTACTGTAATCCCCATTTACCGACGGTAGGGTGTACGTGTGGGCTCGCATGTGTTCTCATTCCCTCCCTTTTGTCAATTCACAGTCCAAAGTTTGATGTAATTTTACACATCGAATTTACAATCTAAGGATGTATAAACAACAAACATTTAAAACTTCATGTTTTAACATTTAAATACTTTAAACGATATAGATGAAAAAGGCATGAAAAATATACTTTACCGATGTTTAATTGGGTTGAACACGATAAAAATGGTCAAGATGGCAGCCAAACTATAAAATATTTACAAACGAACGTCAACAATCACGAATGTGATATCGATATTGCTTTCGATATTATACGATCTGCTCCATATGCGAGCGAAACCGAAGATAAACGATACTAGTTATACTAGTACTAGTACTAGTTATAATCGCGATATATCGATTCGAGACATTAAGTTAATACGATAATGACGTCATTCAAGATGGCAACTTGCAAGAAAAACCGTCAGGTCAGGTGAAAATGTCTTAGATGACAGATTTCTCAATCATCCAGAGGATTTTTTTCAATAACTCCGGCCCAAGGTATGCAATTACTTAAGTTATTTATATTTACCTGATAATGGAAACCATGAAACTTTCAATTTTGCTTAAAAAACAGTTTTAAATCGCGATCTATAAAACGCTAGTTCACTATACGTTGGCTGTAGGTACGGGGCCCCATCCCCTTCAGTCTATGTATGGTGAGTGGAGCCAACGTAGTTCAGCGGAACAACCAAAATACAGAGACTGAAGCTTTTGGTCTAATTTACCATTAACATAAGTTTGGGTTTGGCCTTTTGGGCACTCACACGTATTGCGAGGTTAGTATTAGTATACTAACCTCGCACCACGAACCGCGTTTGGCAGTGGATTTCTAACTAGTGGGTCGCGCGTGCTGGGATCTCACTTCTTGGGTCCACATAGACCAAAAGCTTCGGTCTATGTTATGTTGGTTGTTCAGCTGAACTCCGTTGGCTTCACTCACCAAATACAGAGACCGAAGTTCTAGCGCGATCTGTACAGGGGACTCAATGGCCATATGTTTATGTACTTAAGATCGGATAAAACGGGGAAGTGAATTTGCGCGACAGCCGAGGTAGGTCACTGTTTTTGTTCCTTTTAACTTGATTTTTCTCCGTTTTTTGGCAATTAATGCCAAGAGGGAATATTAATTTGCATTTTGGTTGCGTTAATTTTCAAGATCTTTATTCATTAAAGACAAAAATTGAAGAGCCCCGACGGGGGGATTTTGCATTGCAAGTCCCCTAATGGTGGCTGCACGCTAGCGAGCCGTCTGTGTACGAGGAGAAAAAAAAAAAAAATGTTAAAAAACTCCTCGAAACAGACGGCTGCCAGCTGTCTAGGGTCCACAACACACGACTTCTAATGACTATGGCTTGAATTTTCTGTGCGCGGCATCATGTAATGAACCCTGGCCTTGGCCTTGGGTGCTTTTGGGCTCAAAACCTTTTAAGAAAATGTGTTTAATTGAGGAACTTTAATTGTGGGGAAAATGGCGGTGCATGCGCGTACGAAAATAGTAAAAAGTGGCATGCCGTCCCTATCCTGGCTCCAACTTTCATGATTAAGTCCATGGCATGCATGGCTGCACGTGCCTAACGTGGTCGTGGTCAGACAGTAGAATGACTTTAAATTATATCGAAGTTAACAGTTAGAAGCCTCCTGGCTAGGCACTGATAGATGATCTAGCGTAGTCTTGAACTAACAATCAGTATGCTCTGGCCCCGGATTTAGCCAAGGCACGACACGAATACATTCATCACGACAACGTGACACACCCCATTCAAATCGCGTGCATAAGAAATCGCACGCGCCGGTATGGTTGTTTGGCCAAGAGTGCCGTAGCATGAGCGGCAAAATAGACACGGTCCGGTTACTTAACCCAGGGTAATAAACGCTTTCCTGAAATTCAACATCCCTCAAAATAAGTTCATGATCTCGCGAAGCCAATATTTTGCTAACGGGTCTAGATGTAGACAATAATAATGTTTTTTTATGTTTTAACTTACAATTTCCATCACGAAAAGACACCCCAAAAGTTGAAAAAGCTGCAAATAAAATAACGCCTGGACGAACGAAGAGGGCGTCAACAATTTCTGGAGAATTATCATTAAAATATTGCAGTACAGTAAGTGCGTCCAGAAAAAACAAAACTCAAACAAACTGATAATTATGATTTATCATAAATTATATGGGTACTCCGGACTGAAAATATTTATATCTAAATAAAAAGAAAAAAATTCACAAAGCAAAGTGCTGAAATTTTCATAAAAATCTGATCGTATAACATAAAAAACAAAGTTATTGAATAAATTGAGCCGAGAATATTGTGAAAAATAAGTGCACATTGTCATGAGTACTAATTAGGTGGGCTGATGAAGTCCCTTTTCTTATGTTATTACATGAAATCGTATTTTCATGCATCTGTCAATAGTATGTCTCTCATAATAAAATAAACTGCAGCAATAATGCACTAAATTCTTGTCCACTAGTTTTAAGTTAGTGATAATTGAATAAACCTATATACCTCAAGTGGGGATATATGGCATCATCCCGGGCATCATCGGTTTGCTTATATCATACAGACATGCCTAGACTGTTTCACCGGAATAATGCAAATCTGAGTGGCATAGCTTTGTTACTCCTTGACCGATTTTGATCAAATTTTCAATGTTTTGTTTGTCTGATTTTTTGTTATCTGATGTCCAAATCATATTCACGCATGAATGAGTTAACAATTTGAAGAAAAGATACCAAATGCCATTTTTGGGGTGTATCTGAATTTAAAAAAGAAAGAAAGAAAAATAGGGCCTACCTATAACATCTCGAGTGTTCTTTGATTTGATACCCCAATAACAGAAAACTGCAAAGACTAAAGTTCTGTATTTGAAATGCTTTAAATTTGATTTTTGGTGAAATGATTAGGGCCTATATGTTTTACAGGCTTTAGCTGCTGTCTGACATGCAGTCAACACTCCGTTTTGTTCCGTGCGATAGTACGGTACGGTGCTGGGAATACACATTTAATATTAGGCCCATTGCAATTATGCCACATTTGGGCCTAATATTAAAGGGATCGGTGGTCCAGGCTGAAAACATATATCTAAATAAATAGAGTAAAATTCACAGAGCAAAACGCTGAAAATGTCATCAAAATCAGATGAAAAAATAACGAAGTTATTGAATTTTAAAGTTTATCAATGTTTTGGGAAAACATTTATATGCAAACCGTCATGAATATTCATAGGTGGGTTGATGAGGCCACATCCCCATTTTCCTTTTTCTAATGCTAATCATAAATGTTTTCATACATGTGTAAATGATGTGTCCCCATTTTGATGAAATAAGTTGCGGCAATAAATAACTAATATGCACTCAATCAGTTACCATGCAATCCAATTGTTTTAGGTCTTGGTAGAAAATTTTGAATAAACCTAATTCAATATAATAAAATACAAAAGAACAAGTGATGATACGACATCATCAGCCCACCTAAGGGATATTCATAGAGACATGCCCTTGAGAATATAATGTAGAAAAAATGTAATAGTAGAGATCGGAGATCAAGTAATTCATAAAGTGATTAGTTATAGTGACTTTCCCCGACTCCTGTTAAAAAGCTACCAAGATCTCTGCACCGATTGGCTTGGATCAAATTTTAAGTGATTAATGACATTTAACAAGATGCTTCAGTCATGAAATTCTCCCTGAATGACAGAAAAAGAAATGGAATTAAATGATTTCAATAGTATGTAAAATAAAAGGTGGTATATTTCCATGAGTTACAACACGACGGAGGCCAACAATATTGATTCAGTTCATACCCATATGGAATGATGTAACCCTATCCCCTTCCACATTAAAATATATCATACATGCATCCCCAAAATGTGTAAGCTTTGTCTTGGGCGGAAAAAAAATTGACGGAAGATGTAAACATGCAACACGTATGCTTTGCATAATCTTCATCATTTTCATCATCATCACCATCATCCTCATTCTTATCATCTCCATCTTCATCATTATAAAATTAAGAACAAAATAATATTTCCATTCTGCTTTATAAATGTATTTATTAATTCAATGAGTTTCATTCCGGGTTGTCATTTTTTCAAGCAATCTGCTTATGATGACAATCCTCCTGCAAACTGTAAATGTTATGATTTTGTTTGGTAGTACTAGATCATATTTGTTTAGAATGACTTTTTTCTTTAGTAATTTTTTTTCTTTATATGATTCATGCCAAAAATGAATTACCAATATATTATGTTTGTTAGTATGTAATGAAACATATATTATACAAGTATACAAATGTTATGAATGCAAAAGAAAACAATAAATCCAATCAAAATCAATAATCAGAAGAGTGTTTCATCTAACAAGTTGTCAGATCTGACTACTTTCCTAATTTGAATGGCCGAGCACATTTCCCTCGGATAAAAGACACTTTGTTGGATAGAACACTCCCCTGACCGTCCTGAAATATTGCTTTTGAGTTCGGTGATATGCTGACTACTTCCGGAAATTATATGTAACACAATAACACACAAGTCAATCCTTTGTAGATTTATCATTTTTTTTATTGAATACTCTTTCTATTATCATTATGCACACCATTACATGGGATACCAAAATACACATACAAAAAAAAAGATTTCTGGAAGAATGAAACAAATATATGACGCACATGGGTAAATCCAGGATATACCATGGGAGTAGGTAAAAAACTTTTAAATAAAAAAAGGTTAATATTGGGGAACATTGCTTGTGGTCTGCAGGCACGGACTCTGATTGAAACTTTGATCTACAAGTGGGTCTTCATAAAAGACTAGCACTTTTAAAACTTGCTCTTTCAAAGGGCCTTCAGTAATACCTCGGTCACATATGTTCTACGGCGGCCATACGGCGAGTCGAAAACAGTCGTTTTAACAGTTTTTGTACCAGCTAAATATAGGTGGTTTGAATAAAAATGAATAAAACGGCTGTTTTCGACTCGCCGTACAGCCGCCGTAGAGCAAATGTGACCGAGGTATAAACAAGGCTTTGCATTCAGACCCCAAAACCTGAGTGAAGGGTCTGCACAGCAGACTACCTCTGCCCCCCCCCCTCCTGAATACATACACACAGGTTGGCTGATACAATGTATAAGATATTCTAAAATAGCAACAAACGAAGCACACAACTGTAGAAAATTCAGCTTTTGATAGTCATCTAAAGATTTTCTCCCATTTTTACATGATTGAACCTCTACAAATACCTGAAAACAAAACAATGATATATTTTGATTCTTTCAATTCCAAAGCAGTACATATCAGGCCTGCAGCCAGGGGTTTTCAATTAGGGGGTTTGATCCCTTGACTTTCCTTCTCTTCTTCTTTTCATCCCCTATTTTTTCTTGCTTTTGAAAATTTCAGGGGGTTTGACCCCCCCTTCTGGCTATGGGCTTGCATATATTGTAACATTTGTGAATGACAAATTAATGAGAGCTGACAAACTAAACATAACTAACTCTGCAGCCGTATACAGTAATTTGTGACATTACAAAGGACCAGAGCATGGGCTAGGGAGACACATTTGGATACTTATTAGTCACACCGTTGTCACTACGTTCCTAAAACTAGTTTAGTGGAAACGAGCTTAACGTGTAGTGAGAACGGTCGAAGCGATCCTGGAAGCGATCTTCCAAACCGGTTCAGAAAACCACCTCGCGATGTAGTTTTCAAGATCGCTCTGCCTCGTTAAACTGGTTTTAGCGTGAGGACACAACCGTTCTTCGGGAAGCGATCTTCGCACGTTTTGAGCGCGCTACTCCACACGACTGGTGTAGAATGCTTACTCTGCGATTTCAAATTTCGCGTGAAACGTGTCACCCCACTGAGAGCGTTTCCATAGCTACAAGATCGCTTTATGTGAAATGATTTTGAAAACCACTTTCGTCTGTGTTAATACCATAGCTCCAAGGTGTGATCAAGTGGGAACGCTAGCAAAGCGATCTTCCAAACTGGCTTCCTGAATCGGTTTCCAGTAAACTGGTTTTAGAAAGTGTAATGAGAACGGCCTCTTAGTCTACAACTGCTATTATAACGAGACATTATTCACTTGTTAACACATAATACTGAACTCATCTTATTCCCTTAGAATTGTATGAACATTGTGATAACAACAATACAAGGTATGAATACAGAGACACTGAGGAATGCTTAAACAAACTTTTAACCAATAGCAACACGTTTGAAACACACTCTGAACCCAGCACATACAGGATTGTATTAATAGCTGGGGCATAAAGACAATAGGGGCGCAGTTGACATATTTCCTAGAGTTAGCTCCCTTATCAATATGCAAGTTCAGTACGTGATTTCTCAATACTGTAAAGTGAGGTACGCCCCCGATGGCCTGATCTGACAATGAAACCAAACCCGTCATTTACGAACAATTTTGATATTTCATTTAATGTTTGAGGTTATCTTATTGCCTGCATGCAGCATATAGTGTATTGTATTGTTCATCACCTCATAAACATGTAATTTCATATCAATAGTTAACTATTTTTCTTCAATTTCATAATGATTTAATTCAAAGATTGTCTGCGCTATTATCATATTAAAAAACAAAAAACTAAGAATGTACTATATCCAGGGAAAATTATATTATATCAGTAAATTTTAAATTCATAGTACCCACTAAAGGACAAATCTATTAACCTGGTTGTAAAAGGTACATTTAAAAAAAAAAATTATTTTGTCTCCTCCCACCCCCCCAAAAAAACCCCAGAAAATGAAAGGGAAAATGAATGAAAGATATAATTAGGTTCTATTAATTGGTTTTAACCCTGAGCAGTTAGGTCAGTTTTTTATTATTGACTACGTTATATATGAATTTCAGACATGATTTTCTAATACCACATATTATATATTGTACATGAATTCACCATAATGATTTGATCATTTATTATATCTGCAAGAAACCCCATCTTACAAAAAGAGTTAAGATTGATGCGATCGATCACAAACATGAAAATCCAACAATGGCATAATTTTTTCTACAGTAAAATTGCACAATGTTGTTTTTTTAACAGAGAAGCACTCTGAGTTGTCACGGCAACAACGAATGCATCATATCTAGATAGCATTATGAACAAACATGCATTTTAGATGTTGACATTGCTGGCTTTCCATAGTTGTGGTTGATCGGATCAATCGCAACTCTTTGTTAGACGGGACCCTGAGCTGCTAACATTATCAAAACGTTAGATCAATATCAGCCTTATTGGCAAGGATGGACACGGTGTCAGGTGGGGCTGGTTTCACAAAACTGTCATCAGGGTAATCATTAACTTTCCGATAGAAACGCAAGTTGAGAATAAACAAGTAAGATATCTTAAGAATGCGTTTAAGAAAAAAAAAATTAGTGTTATGGTGCAAACACATGATCATTACTTTAAACACATTCTGAAATATCAATGCGTATTCATATTATAACATGCTAGTGACCCATATTCTAAACTCGGGTTGAATTCAAACTCTTGTTGTCATTAAAACTATGGAAAGCCAATTGAGACACCAATTGTTAACAGCACATGTTCAATTAATAAGCTCATCACTTACTCTGGTCTTTCATAACTTACTGGAAATGATGATGACGATGATGATCCACAGCATTTATATTGTGCCATATTTCTGTTTTTAAAATTCATAAGCGTGGGCTCATCCAATTGAGCTAATTATTGCTGAAATAAGTGAGTTTTGAGATACGATTTGAAGAGTTCAATTTTGTCAAGCAATAAATGAAAAGGCACGATCTCCATATCCCTTTAGGCGTGTAATGGGTACATGAAGAGTGACACCAGTACCAGATGAGCGAAAGCCAGGACGAAGATGGCGTTGTTCTATTAGGGAAGTCACATAACCTGGTAATAACAACGAAATCAGTTTTCTTTGCCTTTGTGAGCATCAAGAAACATAAAATGTTTCAAAATATCACAAATTTGTGATATTTTCGGCTTTCCATAACTTTCGCACAGAGTTGGACCATGACATAAATTAAATTGGAATTTAGAATATGGGCCATTGGGTTTTTGTAAGCTGCCCAACTTTGACAAAAGGAAGCAAGTGACACATGAGTCAAATTTGAGTTATTGTTTCTGAAACACCCTTGGTATGTTGCACGTTCAGACAAAATTTGGGGAAGAAATGATCGTTCTATGGAAAGATATTGAAGAAAATATGCTGTTAAATTGCATTGACGACAATGTAAATGACAAACACACATTGCTCATTTACACAAATTATACTCTGGTAACTTGCTTCCTTTTGCCACAGTACGGCAGTATGTATTGTGTATAGTGTGAAATTGCATTCATAGTATAACACTTGTGTCATAACTTGATTGTGTCAATGTAACACACGTTTGCAGTTTTAGTGTAAACGTGTTTTCAAAATGGAAACACAAGTATCACACCCCTTTGGTATCATGATGCTAAAAATTGTTCATACCTAACAAACAATCCTTGCATATTTCATAAACACATTTCTTGAGTTTCAGTATGGATGCGACTTCATAATACATTTCATAATGGTTTTTCTACAGTTGCTAAGAAGGTAGATGGATGACGATTTTGTTACCAATGGCCCCGTAACACAAAACTTAGCAATGATCATAGCACAATTATTTACGATTGATCACATAGACTACAATGCACAATCAATCACTGAAATGAAGCATAAAATCGATTGCCAAGCTTTGGGTAACCGGGCCCTGGAATCCAAGTGAAGGAAAGATTACTAGGCCGACGTCGTCGTCGCCGCCTTCTCGATGAAATTGGCCATGTTGACGTCGTTATCGGACAGCCCACCGACGTCGTGAGTGCTGAGCGTGATGTCCACACGGTTGTAGACGTTGAACCATTCTGGGTGGTGATTCATGGTCTCTGCCTTGAGCGCCACGCGGGTCATGAAACCAAAGGCCTGGGAGGAAAAACAGAGAGGGAAGGACGGAGAAAGAGTCAAGAAAGAGAAATGGAGAGAGACAGATGGAGGGAGGATAAAAGAGAGAGATGAAAATCATGATTTTTAGTTCGCCCAAATGGAGTTAAATGGATTCCTATGATCTGTCTCACACTTAATTTCTATGCAAACATGACATTGATACCTGGTGAAAATTAGGGAGAAAAGAGTGAAATTATTCCAAGGTCATATATACTGAAACAAAATAATAGGAATTCTCCTTGTAGACATAGGGTGATTGAGAGGAAGAGAGATGGATGAAGGGAGGGAAAGAGAGAGATAGAAAATCCTATGACTTTGACTGATTAATTTAATGAGGCATAGATCAATATTTATTCAATATAGACAGCAGAAGCTTGTCTGAGGGTGAAACCAATGCTAACAGGACTTTTTGTAAGAAAATGTAGATCTTGGAGGTTTAATGATACATGGAAAATAGATAAAACCATTGTTAGCAGGATTTTAAGGTTTAAGGGCACTTGTACAAACAAAAATAAAACTTTCAAACTAAGTGACTCTTTTACTCTTTGATGTACAATGTATTTTCCTCAAGCCTCCATTATTTTTTAAACTTTTATTATGACTGGGTGAACTTCAATTTCAAATGAATCTTGAGCACTCTCCTAATACTACTTTACTTACGGTACTTACTTTACTTTACTGTAGGACTAAGCCTTTTTTTTATCAAAGCAGGGATGCTAAATGGTGCTCTACTTCAGATAACATACACTAAAGCACTTTTTGTGTTTGGCAGGAAGGGGTAGTGGAGGTATCGTGGACAAAAAAATCAATAACCCTAAAATTACACGAAAATCACTTGAAATCATAGGCAATCTTTTTCAATGCATTCACGGAACAAGCTGTGAATAGGTTTCTTTTTATTTGGTCCAATGCCAATTCGTCCAAATGCCTCCTCGTCTACAATCATTCGGTCTACCATAAGTTCGTCCACTATCCACATGGTCTAACTGCCATTTCGTCCACTCAACATTTCATCATAACCAGTTGGTCCAATAGCCATTTAGTCCATATACCATTTGGTCTAATTAGACTTAAGTGGGCAAAATGAATGAAAATAAAACGAATATTAGACCAACTGGTAATGAGACGAAATGGTCATAGACGAACTGGTGAGTAGACAAAGTGATGATTGGACCAAATGGTAGACGAAATGTTGATGGATGGAATGGCATTACGATCCTCATCATCTAATCTCTTACAATTTCCAGTTGCTAAGAAATCATGTGGGGAACGGGCCTTTGATCATGCAGGGCCTAGCCTGAGGAATTCTCTCCAACAGAGTTTGAAAACCCAGACTTCAGTGACCACCTTCAAGGGCAACCTGAAAACATACCTGTATAAGAGTGCTTTTTGATAGACATTGATTTATTGTTCAGACATGTATTATATGTAAATAGTTTTTGTTCTGCTCTGAAGCGCCTTGAGCTTGATCCGATCAATCGCAACTATGGAAAGCCAGCAAAGTCAACATATGAAATGCAGGTTTGTTCAAAAAATTTCTAGATATGAGTGTAAATCGATAAATTCATTGATTTCTTGACAATTTTGTGTGTTCTCCTTTGTTTACAAAGGAAATTTTGCAACTTTCCTGTAGAAAAAATTATGACTCTGATAGATTTACATAGAGTTACGATTGATTGGATCAATCGTAACTCTTTGTAAAACGGGGCCCTGGTCAACTTTACAACTTGAAATTTTGACAGCATAAAGATGAAGAATTTCTTTTTCAAATAAGCTAATTTTAATCGGCGTTCTGAAGACCAAATTACAAGTTTGGTAATTTACAGAGAACCTTCCCTTCTGGTGACTTGTAGGTTTTGGGGCAGCTTGTCACAGTTGCACAATGCCCAGACCATACCTGATTGAAGTTCCCAAAAGTGAATTCTTTCTGGATGGCATCCCGCCCTTCTACTTCCTTCCATCCTGCAGCTGTCAAGGCAGAGAGCTTCTGAGACCGATCATCTCCGCTCAGCTTCACTCGCTTTGCTTCAGACGCCTATGAAATAAATGCAGAAAGGATGCAGTTAGAAAGACAAATAAAAGTTCCCAAACAATTCATATATACAAGTCATGCAGCAAGGCATGTTACAGAAGTGAAGTTTCACAGATCTCTGCTCAGCTTCACTCACTTAACTTCAGATACCTAAATGAAATAATATAGAAAGGATGCAATTAGAACTACAGGTAGACCCAAGAATTCGACATGTTTTTAAGCTTTTTCGCATTATTTTTTGTTCTGAAATATCTTTTCACAAAATGAAATTGGCATCAATGTTTGCTGAATAAATTTGTCTGTTTTCAATTGCAATAGTCATTTTCACCTCCTACCTCAATATTACATTTTTTTATTGGTCATTTTGAAGGTACGACAATATATAATAATACACAGTACGACAATACGCCAGACGGTGGCCTGTACTTATAAATGAAAGGGTTCGCGCCGACGACCACACAACACGGACACGACTCACAAGGGCTGAGGTTTCATTGGGTTCTTTTATTTACCAAGGGAAAACAGCCTCGGTCAGACACTAATTCCGCATTTTGCTTCGACATCTTAAGTACATGAAAGGACGTCCTTGCAGAAGTCTTCTATACTTCAAAATTAAACTTTCTTCTGTAGGGACAAGTCTCCTCCTCAACAACAAACAGTGGGAATGCCCTTGCTACTGCCAGTGTGTCATGAGTCACTGGACTCTCTCCCTAGCCAAGGCTCCACATTAACTTTTTTTGGTGGTGGCCCGTTCGGGCCACCAAAACCATCAAATAATTTTTTTTGGTGGCCCGATATTAAAGTTTGGTGGCCCAAAAAATATAAAGAAAAACATTAAAAATGAATAAAACAAACTTCTGAAATATTAATTCTGCAGCCACTACCACTAAGTTCCTTTCACTTTATACATCTTGTATGTAAACCTTGTTTGCTGTTATTTTACTTTGCTAATTGATAATTGTTTCTATCGTTGTAAAAATGAAATGATTGAAAGTGAATAAATGAATTGTATTGTTCGCAGGTTGTGTGGACTTTTTTAAAATCTCTGTATAGAGATAATGGTAAAGTAAATAAATAGCGCATAGCAAACTCAGATAGATGTAAAAAACAATGGTTTTTCCTTCCTTCCTCTTTGAATCCTAAAACCTAGATTATGCATGCCCCAAATCCAGTTTATTTCTGTTTTCTCTTTTGCAGCATATAGAAGGAGAAAATCACAGAAAAATATGCTGCAAAATTAGAACAATGCATAAAAGGGAGAAACAAACGAAAATAATTTTCAAAAAGTATATAACAAAAAGAAAACAAAAATAATAAAAGGAATTAATGAAATAAAACAAAAGAAAGAAAATGAAGAAAGAAAAAAACAAAGAACAGGGAAAAAAAGAAAAAAAAGAAAAAAAAAAATTAGAGAGAAAAAAGAAAAGAAAATTAAAGAAAAATTAATAAAACAAAGTTAATATAAAAATGGGGAAAAGGGGAAAAATAAGAAGCCATTACATATATTTTTAACAGCTGTGGCAACAGTCTATTCTGACTGGAATATAATTAAAAGCCAAGCATATAATTTTCACTTACCTTTTGGGAATGGCACATTTCTATTTTTATATCCTTTAGTTTGTATTATTTTATTTTCAGTAGAAACATATTTTTTAATCAGGCATATTCAATGGGAAGGGGTATAAATGGTTTAACCACTGTCAAAAAAAATGAAAGAAAAAAAAAGAAAACGGCAAAAACTATATTGGAAGTGTGAGAAAAGTCCTTCTCTATATTTGCCAAAATGTTGGGAAAAAAATCACATTTCATATCAATGAAATGCCTTCCCAAAGTATTTACTTTCTCAAGAGTGGTTTAAGAAGTCATTTATAAACAAGAAAGAAAGAAACTGTCTGTTTGTTTAAGGCTAGAAAATACACAGCTTCGAAAGAAACCAAGTATCAACATACAAACAAATGCACACGTGGGACTGTGATGTACTTGCCTATGTGTTTTTATGTGTATTAATTCATGTGGAAATCGGTCTTTTTGAGTCAAAAGAGAGGTCATAATTCCTCTTCTTAATACTTGCAAATAATCAGGGTACACCAGATTTTCGTAATATAGACTGTAGAATTTCATTTCATTGGTGTAAAAGGTGACTTTGACTTAGATTTTCAAAGTTCTGTGGAAGATTTCTCAGCAGCAACATTTTTTATCGCAGCTCCCTGAGTCTGAATAGGCTGAGCTAGATCTAGAGCACAACTGTATGCAGTGGCTTCATGCAAAGCTCACGCCAGCCGGCCGGCGCGGCTGGCTGGATAATAGCTACTGTATGCTATAGCTGTAGGCCTAATATGCAAACTGTGTGTGTGTGTATTTGTGTGTAGATCAACAAAAAAGGCGCATGACGAACTGGCTTGCAATTTGAGCTGTAGAAAGTTGATAAATGCGTGCAAAATTGGGAGAAAAATTGCGCTACTTTGAAAATTATTGGTTGCCCGATTCGGGCCACCAAAACTTAACATTTTATCAATAATGGTTGCCCGAGGTGAATTTTTGGTGGCCCCGGGCCACCGCTAATGTCGAGCCTTGCCCTAGCTAACAATAAAAGTGCAATGGTGCACATCAAAGTACAAAAGCATAAAAGGGGGTACATGAATTGGCATTACTGCTACTCCTAAAAAGGCGGGAAAGAATTAGCCAATGAACAGAGAGGGAAAGAGTAAGTCAAAGTTGGTAGAAGTACAGAGAGGGAGAAAGAGTACTAAAGATAAAGTTGGCAGATATAATGTGAAATATAGATTCATTTTATACATTATATACTGAAATGAAATAATAAAACAAAGTATCCTTTTAACTAAATTTTTAAAGAAATATTATACAAGGAAAATCCAATTTACAACATAAAGAAGAAGGTACGATCAACTCGCAACAAAACCACAGATTTATTCATTTTCAGTTCATTTTTCAGTGACCCCACTTCCAGCTGAGCTAAGATTCTGCATGCTCCAGAAATATGGCACAGATTCCGCATTGATTTTAAGAGAAAATTTTGAGTTTTTCTTTAAAGCCTGGCTGAGGCCTGAGCTGAATTAACTTAACTTCTGCCCAAGCCAAGGGATTTTTTTTTACATTTTTGGAATCCCCGGGGAAATTTGGCGGAACTTTTCTGTCATTACTTTTTTCTTCATTGGTCATAAGCAGACCATTCCTATTATTGACCCATCCATTCCATCACATCACAGCGAACGTGACCTCGCTCTCTCTCTCTCATTACAATAGTTTTACAACGACATTTTTCCCCGTCTGGCACAGCACCCACCATTTGCTATACGTGGGACAACACAAAAATTCAAAAAAGTTTTTCAGGTCTATTCCACAACATCCGAGGGTAAAGAACGTAAAACCATACACCTAGCCTTACAAGAATTACAATAATGAACGATTCGCATTTACCATCCTTGCAAAAGTTCGTATGAAACGCATGAAACCGTTCTCCAAACACCTGTAGATTCGATTTCCTATCTCTCACGGTTGAGCTTCGGCGGCAGGCAGCCAATGATCGCACGTAGAGGGCGCGGCGTCAACACATTGCGTTATGTGAATTATGACATTTTGTTTGGGGCAATTTAGTAGTGCTCAAAATTTAGTGATCTCACCAGAAAATGAACATATTTATAGTGTTCCAAGATCTACCGTTAATGTGGAGCCAGATGATAAGCGTTTACACTCTATAAAGTATCGAGGTAATTCTTCATTTATTCTTTGTGTGTTTATTGAAAACAAATGTTCAAAATTTCCTTATACAATAAAGTTTATTTTTCTGGGCTCGACAAACATTGTAGGATTGATACCCACTCAGCATAAAGGAGTATATTTTCTGTTGGGGTTCACAAACTTTTGAGCACGACTTTAGCCACAAACCTTATCAAATATAAGACTCTTATAGCGAAAGAAGTCAATAAATATCGTCAATAATTCTTGATTTCTTTCACAAAGTATTTGCTGACGGAGTTTGCTATTACTGAAGTAAATAATCGTATTAAAGGTCAAGTCCACCTCAGAAAAAATGTTGATTTCAATCAGTAGAAAAAAAATCAAGCAAACATGCGCTGAAAATTTCATCAAAATCGGATGTAAAATAAGAAAATTAAGACATTCTAAATGTTCGCTTATTTTTGAAAAAATAATTATGTACAATTTAGTTTTAGTTTAGGGAAAATGAGAAACGATGATGTCCCATACTCACTATTCTTTTGTTTTTTATTCTTTGAATCAAGCCAGTGGCGTACCTAGGATTTTTCACAGGGGGGGCAAAACCGTCCGCTAAAAAATTTGACAAGCAATAAAAAAAAAAAAAAAAAGAGCTTCAAGCTCGTCAGGGGGGGGGCAATAAAGGTCTTCAAGCTCGTCAGGGGGGGGGGGCAAAACAGGTATTTCAAGCACGTCAGGGGGGCAGGGATACGTCCTTTGCATGGGTTGTGGCTCGTCAGGGGGGCAGACTGCCCCCTCTGCCCCCCCCGTAGGTACGCTAGTGAATCAAGCCCTATTTATTATTTCATTTTTTACAGATTTGACAAAAAGGACCAACTTGACTAAACCATAAATTGCTATTCCAATGGTAATTACACATATTCAGGGAGAAAGAAAAAAATCAGGACAATTCAGCAGAAATTAGAACATTTCCTATTTCATATAATAAAATGCAAAAGAAATAGTGAATGAGTCATCAGTTTCCTCATTTGCATACCGACCGGGATGTGCATATAACTGTTTTGTGAAATTAAGCGAAACTTAAAAATGTCACAACTTTTTTATTTTACATCCAATTTTCTTTTTATTCAAATCAACTTTTTGTCGTGGTGGACTTGTCCTTTTATTACGTTAAAAAGTAAGAAAATTTATTCAATGTTACATTGAATTTGTTCACCCTTTACCAAAGGAGACAGTTAAATTCCATTTACCGCTCTACAGAACGTTATTAACGCATTTTAGAATCCACTCGCAGACGCTTTCTGCAAAGTTGAAATGGGAAAAAATGTCCTTCAAATCACAAAGGACAGATTATAGGATTGTCGAAAGTTGGTGGACCGGAACAGCACATCGTCTTTCGGACCGGACAAACAAAAAATGCAAATATGTCGTTTGTAAAAAGTTGAGTCTTTATTCCCCCGATTTTCGACAAAGACTGCTTTGTCATGAGAAGGGCTATATATCAGAAACAAATATTCTCTGCGTTATAGAAAGCGTCTCCGAAGTGATTAAAAAAAAATGCTCTATTAGCTTATTATTTTTTTTTTTTTCATCTTTGTGTATGATGGTCCTTAATTCGAAAATTTAAGCTAAAAATTGTCATATTTCAAGGCCTTGGGAACGATTTTTTTAAACTGTAGGGTGTTGTTGTAAATTTGAAAAGAAAAAAAAAAGGTTTCAATTACAAAATGGAAATCAAACAGGTCCAATGAAATTCACTACAAAATGAAAGTCAAAATGGTCCGATAAATTTGAAAAAAAAAGAAAAGGGTTTCACTACAAAATGAAGGTCATCCGTATTTGGAATACTCTCCCAAACGCTGCTGTAACTTCGACCTCATAGCTGGCTTCCGGGGAGCAACATTGCCTATCATTCAGCAAATGTTGCCTCCCCCTCCCCTTAAAGGACAAGTCCACTCCAACAAAAAGTTGATTCGAATAAAAAGAGAAAAATCCAACAAGCATAACACTGAAAATTTAATCAAAATCGGATGTAAAATAAGAAAGTTATGACATTTTAAACTTTCGCTTAATTTCACAAAACAGTTATATGCACATCCTGGCTGGTATGCAAATGATGAGACTTTGATGTCACCCACTCACTATTTCTTTTCTATTGTATTATATGAAATATGAAATATTGTAATTTTCTCCTCATTGTCAAGTGATACAACGACTAATTCCTCCCTGAAAAAGTGGAGTTAGCATTGTTTAATACTATATGGTTCAGTCAAGTTGGTCCTTACTGTCAAATCTATAAAAAAATGAAATATTGTATAATTCAAACAATAAAAAACAAAAGAAATAGTAAGTAAGGGACATCATCGACTGACCAGCTAGCTGTGCATATCACTGTTTTGTGAAAAATAAGCGAAACTTTAAAATGTAAGTATTTATAAAAAATTCTCCAAACAAATCATGTGAACTTGACCCAATCCCAACAGATTTGGTTAAGAAATGTTCCACAGTTCTGTTGCCCGTCATTACTAGAATAGTAAATACAAGTCTTAGTTCGGGAGTTGTGCCACAGGTCTGTAAAAAAGCTGTCATCCATCCGACGCTGAAAAAATCAGGCTTAGATCAAGAGTGTTTGAAAAATTACCGCCCGATATCAAACCTGTCTTTCTTAGGTAAACTACTGGAAAGAGTTGTTTTCTCACAACTAACATCATATTTACAAGATAATGAGTTACTTGACCCACATCAATCCGCGTACAAGCCTGGTCATAGTGTAGAAACACTACTAGTTAACTTAACAGATACTATTTATAGAGAGATGGATAATGGCAAAATTACGGCACTCATTATGCTTGATATGAGTTCAGCATTTGACACAGTAGATCACACTATCCTAATTGAAAGGCTGAACTCATTAGGTATCAAGGGAACTGCCCTTGCTTGGTTCAAATCCTATCTATCAGAACGATCTCAATATGTTAGAATCGGTAGTTCTATATCAGGTTTAACTACTCTGAAGTTTGGGGTACCCCAGGGCTCTGTTGGAGGTCCACTGCTCTATTCCCTCTATATGCAACCAATCAGCAAGATATTTCGTAAACATGGCATAAAATACCATTGTTATGCCGACGACATACAACTCTATTTGTCTTTTCAACCCTCAATGTCATCACTGAACTCTGCTATCACAAAACTTGAAGCATGTCTACAAGACCTTAAGACATGGCTTGTATCTAATTGTCTGAAACTGAATGATGATAAATCAGAATTCTTAATACTTGGATCAAAGTTTATGCTTGGTAAAATTGACTTTCAGTCATGTCATATCCATCTTGGTAGCTCTTGTATCACTCCGTCTAAAACAGCCCGTAATCTTGGGGTTATATTTGATCAGGAAATGACTTTTCGCAACCATATCACTCAAGTCCAACAAAATGTCAGATATCAACTACGTAATTTAAGTTTCATCAGAAAGTCACTGTCTAAACCTGCAGCCGAGATACTTATCCATGCTTTAATTTCCTCCCGTTTAGATTTTTCAAACTCATTGTTCTGTAACCTCCCACAAAAAGATTTGACGAAACTTCAACGTCTACAAAACTCTGCTGCCCGTCTCCTAACCTACACTAAAAAGTATGACTCCATCTCGCCAATCCTCCAGTCCTTACATTGGCTGCCTGTTGGTAAAAGAATCACTTTCAAAATTCTTTTACTAATACATCATTCAATTTATTCTCTCTTCCCCACATATCTCAGCAGGTCTATCTCAAAATATCAGCCTTCGCGTAGTCTTCGCTCATCATCTGATACTCTATTGCTCCAGACACCCAGAACAAAACACAAATGGGGGGACCATGCATTCTCTGTTATAGGACCAAAACTATGGAATCAACTGCCTATCCAATTACGCCAAATTTCATCAACAGAAACGTTCAAGTCCCAGTTGAAAACTTACTTAATCTCCCATTAACAGTTTAATATTGTGTTTATTCAGGAGAATTCAAATTCCATTCTTGTTGTTTTCTATAGTTGTTGTGTTTTGTGTTTATTTTCCTTGAAGCGCCATGAGCACCGAAAGGTGGACCTGTGCGCTATATAAGTAGCCACCATTATTATTATTTATTATTATTATTATATCTTTCTTATTTTTTATCCGATTTTGATGAAATTTTGAGCACTATGCTAGTTTGATTTTTCTCTATTTATTCAAGTCAGCATTTTTCCTGGGGTGGACTTGACCTTTAAGATGCTGTAAGAGGGACACACACGCATCACCGCACACTACACCTAGCACACTGTATTATAGAGCACCAAGAATACCACCACAGGATCACCACATCACCTGAAGCACTGGTAGCACCTGACACAGCACAACCCTCTCCAGGACAGCGTGTACGCTTTTTGGGAGAGTACTTCTTCAAGGTTCAAGGTCATTTTGTTTACATTTTTCCATTTTTATACGACTTCCAAAATGCCTGTAGGTGCTGCCTATGGAGAATAATACACGCAGCATCCCCAAGGAAATTGTTTGGGGTGCTCCAGCATCCCAGCACCCCCGCTTTCCAGGGCCATGCAATATTCCATTACTTATTTTTTCTCAAATATAAAATTACCTGTATACTTAAATCATAATGTTATAATCTGAAATCGAATAATCATTTTATCGCACCTCGTTGAAACGTTTCACCCGCATACATTCGTAATTCCGAAGCTTCGTTATTCCGAAGGTTCGGATATTCCGAAGGTTCGTTATTCCGAAGGTTCGTATTTCCGAAGGTTCGTAATTCCGAAGGTTTGTTAATCCGAAAACGAAATGAGGTTCGTAATTTCGAAGGTTCGTTAGTCCGAAAACGAAGTGAGGTTCGTAATTCCGAAGGTTCGTTAATCCGAAAACGAAATGAGGTTCGTAATTCCGAAGGTTCGTTAGTCCGAAAACTAATGATTAACGAACCTTATTTCGTTTTCGGACTAACGAACCTTCGGAACAACGAACCTTATTTCGTTTTCGGATTAACGAACCTTCGGAACATCCAACCTTATTTCGTTTTCGGATTATCGAACCTTCGGAATAACGCCACAAATGTTCGGATTAACGAACCCTTTTACGTTTTCGGATTAACGAACATCGAGGTATAGGCAATTTACGTGTTTCGGAATTACGAACCGTCGGAATAAAGAACCTTCGGAATTACGAACCTTCGGAATTACGAGGTGTAACCCGTTTCACCATGCATTAGTATGAAGATACAATATTTTTCTTGCTATTACCTCTCAGCCTCGATCTCCTACTTTTATTAAACTTTTGATCAATTGGTTTAAGTTGACTAAATATACTGTTGATTGAATTAGCATTATCATGCTCGAAAGTTGTTGGCTTGCAAAAGGGGTTAAGGATAGAATGATCATTTTTATTCAAAATAAATTTAAGAAATATAGTGACCATTATTAGATTTAGTCGTACCTATATCCTTTCTTTCATTTTAAATGCACGCAGGTATATTTTTCTAAAGTCAATTTTAGTAGAGAGGAAGAGAAACAACCATATGTCAGAGTTGAGTATAATTTTCGCATTTAGAATGGAATTAAAATATTTCGTTTCCATCATTCAACACAGTGGAGGATTGGGGGGGGGGGGAAATCCGACCCGTGCCCCCCCCCCCCCCCTTTGAGAGCCATAATCAAAAATTTTAATGGGAAATATGTCGTTGAAACACAACTGATCGAGGGCCCCCTTATTTTTTGGTGAAACTTTTTTTTTTTTGGCTTGTCAAATTTTCCTCGGGAAAATGTGCCCCCCCCCCCCTTTGTAAAATCCTGGATCCGACCCTGATTGAACAAATAATGTTTTCACATTAATAATGCATAAATGATTTAATTTACAAGAACTTAATCAATATGCGATGATGCACACTTGTATAAATCTATAGTAAAGAAATTCAATTTTGCATTCAAACTATTATAAGACATCATGACTGTCTCAACGATCATTGTCGTTTTTATTACCACTTCGAGTTTCGTTGTCCTTATGCTAACATTCAGTTTTTAAACTATGTCTAATAGGATGTCGACCAATATTCGGAATACCAAACATGTGAACGGAGGCATCATCTAATGTATCGATGGTTGCTTAGCAACGGTTGGATAATGTCCCAGGGAAACGATGACATCACAAGACGATTGCAATCATCTTCATATACATGCCGTTCTCGATCTACCCTCATCGCTTCATTCACATCCTTGCATGTAGTCTGTATGCTAAGTAGCAGTTTATTTATAGATTTGTTCGTCCATAACTTAGGAATCGAAGATATGGTCCGGAAAAATGAATTGCGACAGTTCGATTTCTTTCAGAATAAGTTATATTATGATAAGCCGGTGAGCACTATCAATAAAGGAAGGGGAGGGGAACCAACGGCATCATTGATTCATACGATTACAAAGACATAATTATTTTTGGGGTCGGAATTAATGAATTAATGCAGGTGGACCATTACGTTGACTCTAAAAATACTGAGTAAAACTTTATACCCAATATTGGGTAGAAAGGGAACATGGTTATTTGCTGGGAATTATTTAAAACCCATATTGGGCTATTTCAACGCAACATTGCGTAACATTACAAAATATTGGGTATTTCTTACCCAACAAACAGCCGTGGCCGAGTGGTCGAAGGCGCCTGGCTATACATGCCACGGTACCTATATGCTCTTTAATCCTGCTTTCAAATACATGGAAATGCTTTACGCATTACTGGTAACTAGGTGTGCACTTGTTTGTTTAAAAAACAAACAAACAAAAAACAAGAATACGAAGAAAAAAGGATATGAAAAAGTGCAAGCTAGTGATTTCCGAAGGTAAATACTAAAAGACAAACAAAATAAAGTAAATTAAAACAGACTGTTAAAACAAGCTATCATACTTCAACTTATATGCTAAAATAAATCGACTGAGACTGTAAACAATGGTTTGTCATAATTTCTTTCCCCCCCCTTTTTCTTTAAGTTTAAGACACATTTTAGAATTGCGATGGGTTTCTGGGTGTTGACGCCTATTGTTGATATTAAACTCATTGCCCAAAGATATAATATTAATCACAACAGATGTTTGAAAAAAAAATTTACTTCACATTTGAAAGTACAGGCCAATTCAAAATAATAATCGCTTTATTATGTGCATAAGTGAGCAAAAAGGTTGTGGCACTATCGTACGCAGGATATTTGAAAGGGGGAGGGGGTTCGTGCTGAATGAAAAGTTGACAATAAAAAAGGCCTTCACCAAAAGTTGATACCGTTTCGTACCCCAAAAAATTGACACCCCCAAATCCTATGTGTGAATGCCTATATTTGGTATACCAACACATTCTGTGAAATTGCGAATTATGATGATAATTCTAAACTCAATTTCAAATAGTGTTTGGTGAAATGATGCACTGGTTTAGATGAACCGTTTGGTCCCACCTTTTTAAGAGGTAGTGGCGTCATAAGCCAAATATTTTGAGGGGGCTAGTTATGGCATATCGTAAAAAAAATATTAAAAAGTTGCTAGCGAGCATAAAATATTCGACATTTATATTACAAAAATCCTATCTTGTGACAGATTTGTCATAATGATATGAAAATAATTTTAAATTTTACCCTATTTCCTATATTTCCTATTATATATATTTTTTTCTAGGACGTGACTGTTTTGGGGAGAGGCGGGGGGGGGGGGGCAAGCGCGCCCAAGCCCCCCACCCCACCAATCTACACTGCTATGAGGTCAGATTGAGCAAATTTTATGATATTAAGGAGTTGTTTCTTCAGCAAAATGTTATACTTAAAAAAAAAAGGATTATATGATAAGTGATCAACAGAAAATAGCCACATTTAATGGGCGACTGTTGTCAGGGCCAGTGTCAGGATATATTTTTCAAATGGGGGAAAAGGGATTAACTATGCATATAGCTTGCATTATTTTTTGTTTCTCAAATGAAACCGGGATGACATAGATCTACACAATACGCTACACTATACGCATCTCTCTTTGACAGATCTTCCCCCCACCCCCTTGTCTTCTCCACTTTTGTAAATGGACCTCGACACTCCCAGTAACGCCACCCATTGCCATGGATACCTAGTACATCAATATCCTATTAACATGGCGGCCACAATTTATTTCTGAACACGATCGCTTTTACGTGTTTAATGATAATCACTTGTTACTTTAAAAGGCTTGGGCTCCTCAGATTTCATACTCCTGGCTTTGAGAGTCGTAAATTGTTTATAACTCTCCGTCAAATGAAAGGCGGGAAATAAATCTGAGAGTTAACCTCTATAATATCGGAAAATTGGTGGCTGGCATTCAAACAAAAATTAATATCTTGACCAAAATGCGTATCTCTTTTTTATTGATTATATACATGACATTTTTATTAGTTTTGTAAACGAAAATTAAATTTTGATAAAGCTACAAATTAATTGGCCCTTTCAATCCGTCGACCATTTTCTCTTTTTTTTCTACTTGAATAAAAAAATATGATAGTGGGTGTTATGAACATAGTCGCCCCTTCTGATTGCTCCTTGCAAAGCTTGTCTTAGTAAGCAGATACAAACCAGTCCTTTATTTAATACACAAATCTGGCCAGATAACTAACCCATAATGCAACGTTTTGAGCAGTGTAATAATCCTATAGGTCTATATTGTTACACACCTTTTCCCTATACCCATACGTTCTCGCCGCAATAATATTTCCCAATTAGATATTAAACAAGTATTTTTCCCCTCTCAAAACAAATTTAGTTCCTATGTACAATTATATCATAGGCTAATTCATTCTCTAAATTATTGATAATTATCTCAAAACGTATGTTTTTAGGCTAGCCATTTTAAACGCACTGTGAATGAATGAGAGACCACACATAGTACGCTCCTCCCTTACGGGAGGAGGGGGGGGGGTGCAAGAAAAAATGCAATCAATTGCAAATATTCTGTTCCATTTTCACAAATGTAAGATCAAATTTAACTGTCACAATGGATAATCAGATTACTCTGCTCGTTTCAAGAAGCATATTAAAAGTCAATCGCAATTTTGTAATCATTTCAAAACTTATGATTGATTTAGGACACGAAAATAGACTTGCAATTGATCGCAAATTTCTTGCAACGCCCCAATCTGATAGGCTATTGTAGGAAGAAGGAGGACGAGAAGGAGTGGATGCTGTCATCAGTACAAGGTCGTGGGTGATAACACTCACAGCCCAATGCTTTCACGCAAGACGAGTCTTGGGAATGTATTATACAGGTGTTTAATAGTCTTTACCATCAGACTCCATTTTCAGGATTAGACGTCTAGTAGTGATATGGGCTTTTATTTTGGCGTTGTCATTATTTTGATAAAACAGGTAGCTTTAGATTGCGACGAAATTGTGACGTGCTTGATTTGCAAAAAAAATATTGTTATGCTCTTGCGCAAAAGAGCCCCCCCCCCCATCTGTTTTACATTATTTTGTACTTCTTGTTTTGAACAAAATGTTGGCGAATGCCAGTGACGTTCCAATAAATTCAATTCAATTCATTATTTGCATACACAATAAAAACACTGTATACTATATGAACCGTAAAGTAGTTGTTTAACAGTTTCAATAACCATGCTAAAATTATCATGTTGAGCAGGGCCTGCTGGGAGAACAGTTTTCAGAACTGAAGTGGTTGCCATGAGTAAAATATGACGTTATCATTATCATTATTATGCTTAATTTATTGGGAATTAGATAGGCTTTTCAAAATTAAACTCTGTTGAAGATTTTTAACACTCGTATAAATAATTACTGTATAGTTTATATAGTAAACAGATTTGGATTAAAAAAATAATAATAAATAGAGTTTTTACTGTGTAGGCCTATACTCATATTCGAACAAATCCATAAAAAATAATAGATAATAAATTTATTCTACTATTCAGAAATACGTTTAGTAAAGATATGAGTGCATACAAATCACCTGACATTACGTTACTCTCTTCATCAAAGATGGCATATACCACAGAATGTCTTACATTCAACTAGGCTAATATGTTTTTTTTTTTTTTTTTTAGAGGGCGGGGGGTATTATTAACGAAGGAACCCTTTTCAAGTAACAACCACTAAATGAACTGATGTAAAAAGGCCGAAACGAATTAATTACCCGTTTACAATTGAGTATATGAATATTAAAAAAGGCCCAAGTCCATAGGAGGTCATTTCGAGAAAATCGGGAAAAAAATGATTATTTTTTTTTCGAATTTGGGCAATTAAAGTATATTTGGCCAAAAGACATCAGAGAACATCATAAAACAAATTTAAGTGTACATTTGTTATGAACATTAATATTCACGTTACTTGTTGGCAGGGCCTTTTGTCTGGTGTGTCGTTTTTAGAATCATATGGACTTTCGTCATTCTTATAATCATATACATGATAGACTTCTGTAGTAAGTAGTAGAAGTAATGAGAGAGGGCGCTATGATATGAATGTAAGAAAAGCCCAAGTCTTGGACTTGGGCTTTTCGTACACTCGTACCAGAATTTTCTCCTTTATTTAAGGCATTTCTGAGTTGATTTCAGATTTATTATTTTATACACAAGACGAGTCATTGTATGAGGAACAATTTCCCATATTTCCCATACTAAATATCGCCAAAGCTTGGACTTGGGCCGTTTTATATTCAGATACCCAATTGAATGTTTTGATCAATTTCAAAAGAATTTTCTAGGAAGAAATAAATCGGATATTGATGTTAAGCCTACTTAGAATAATGCGACCGAGATGGTCATCAAGGGTGATAAAAGGATTATAGCTAAGTGGTTGAGACCCACTTTACCTCAAGGGCGACCACTTTTTTTTGCCAACGAGAACCAAATTGTCGATAATCTGTCATTGCAGAGTATTAACCACTTTTTAATTAGAAATATCATCCAATATGTCCTATATACATACATACATACATACTTACACACACACACCCATACACCCTCACATACACCCTTACACACACACATGCACACACTGAATATTAGAAATATCATCCAATATATCCTATATATACATACACACACTCACCCACACACACTTGAATACAAAGACTAGAGAGAATAAAACGAGAGAAAAACCGAAAGAGAGATGGAATTAGATTGAGGCGGGGGGGGGGGGGTGGATGGAGAGGAAGGGGATCACGCACCCCACTGCCCCTCCACTTTTGCGACCGTGGACCTAATCTCAATTGCCTATTCCCATATTTTGGAGGACAGCCGAATCGAATCGGAGTCTGATTTAGTAGACTATGCCGACGCTGTCTCATTAGACACTTGAAATCTACGGTAGATGTGAACCAAGTGAGAAGCGAAGCATCGCCTGCTCGCCATATAACAAACAACACTCAATCGCTTTTAATAACGGGCTCAACGCGCGCATGCACGCTGTGTTTAATATCGCTCGTCGAGTGTCGATCTCGCTCGCTTCAGACGATCATTTCAACCTTGGTTACGTGGACAAGAATTACGCCTACAGAACCCAATTAGATTACTTATGCACAGCATTTCTGATAGCCTGCAGCTTGACCGGATTCGGCTACGTTAATGTTTTCTTGGAAGGATTTGTCTATTGCATAACGTGAACTGGAGAAAGGAGATTGGTTTCAACATTGGAAGCAACTCAGGTAACTGATATTTCACTCGTATACTTGCTCTGTACATTGCCGTCTTCAAATAATTTGATGTATTTTGACTACAGTCGCAATCGATTTCAATATATATATGAATATATATATATATATATATATATATATATATATATATATCATGTGTATATGCAGAAAAAATGACAAGACGATTGGACGTTGCTGATAGACAACAATTTCATCCGAGCTTTCGGCCTTAGGCCTTCTTCATGGGTTCTATGTTAACAAAAACATATTTGGTGCAAGACACAGTAGTCATGTTAAGGAGTAGATGCCTGGTTACATATATATATATATTATTGTGATGAGCAGGACCTAAACATTGCTTGGGTGCTTCAGTGAGTAATATATTGGCGAAGAAGCTCAAAAAGCATTGAAGCTAGAGACGTAGCCTGGATTTCTTCAACTTTTATTAGTACAAGCTGGCCGAAAGCTTGTACTAATAAAGGTTGAAGAAATCCAGGCTACGTCTCTAGCTTCAATGCTTTTGAGCTTCTTCGCCAATATATATATATATATATATATATATATATTTATTTATTTATATATGTATATATATCCTACGCTTAGTTTTGTAATATTATTATCATTACTATTATTATTATTATTATCACTATTAGTAGTAGAAGTAGTAGTAGTAATAGTAGCAGTACGCCGGAGAAAGGTAAGGTAAGATCGTGATTATGATGACGATGATGGTGGTGATGATGATAATGGTGCCAACCCTAAGAATTATGTTAAAATGAATGTAATAATAACGATGAGTTTGATTCTATGTTTATTATAATATTGATTGCTGAAGATTAAATGATATTTTGCTAAAATCTACCGATTGATAGTAACGACTAATCCTATTGACTAGCCATAGTTTTGAGATGAGCATTGTTCATCAAATAAAAAGATTCACACCACTAACCGTATAAAACATGTAATTACGATATCAATTTGATCGGGCTTTAGATGTAATGCCACATATTTTGATGTCGATTTGGCCTTAATATTTTATCATTATAAGTGTTATTGTTATTATTATTATTTCTACTAATATTATTTTTATCATTTTATTATAATCATTATTGTGTCTTACTATTATTATTATTTTCATTATCATTATTATTATTACAAATAACATTATTACTATCTTTATTATTATCATTATTAGTGCCATTACTATAATAGTTTTGCAACAAACTGTTCAGGCAATATGAATGAAGATTTTGACACACCTGTAATTGTTTTTTAACCATCCCAAACTCACTTGACGGCACTTTTTTAATATCGTGCTACCGTATATTCCTCGCTCATCATGTACAAGACATTATTACAAGATCATAAATACATCAATACCATTTATCGTCTATGGGTATACAATGTACTGTCTTTTCCATACAAGGATAATTAAATGATAAAATTGCCCAGAAAATCAAGATGAATCTTGATTTAATGAAACGTGTTGGTAACCTACTAGCTGGTTGTCACGGTTATATCTTTCTACTAAATCAAGTTTTATTGTTCTTATGGTGAAGCTCTTAATTCAAAGTACCCCTTCAAATCGAGGGTTACCAATCAATAAATCAAGTAAACAGGTCCACTAGAACGATGGTCACGTTTTAGTCCTAATTGGAAAGATAATGAGTGGTAAAATACCTGGTGGGTGTTTCGGAAAACTGTTTGTAGGTTACGAACAGCGATAGAAAAAAAAACTGAGTATACTGGTTGTATGTTATCGCACATACGAGCTTGAAGCTCTAGGAAAAATAGTTCATGACGCAATTAAAAATATATGGGTCCATACCAACGCGTAAGAAACAAGAAGCACACGCAAGATAATAAATAAAAAGGGTGAAACCTTGTCAGCGATTGATATTGTGGAGTTCTTATAGTGTTTCCAGTGGCCTTAAAAAAAGAGCGCGTTATTGCTCTACACTCTTAAAAATGTTGGGCAACATACTGTCCACACAACAATTGCTTAAAACTTTATCCAATTCTGGGTAGTTTTAAGCTAATAATGTGTGCTTTGGGTGAAAACTACACAGTATTGGTTAAGAAGTACCCAGAGTTTGATGCATTAATTTTGTTTAATCGATTGTTGTGTGGACGTCAGTATGTTGCCCAAAATCTTAAGAGTGTACCATTCTTTATTTTCACTTTTTATATTGATGTTTAGGAATGACTTTATGCATGACAGGCGACCCTGTCTTGTGCTGAATAATATATATCAATCGCTGTTTTAATCCTAATTGGAAAGATAATGAGTGGTCAAATACCTGGTGGGTGTTTCGGAAAACTGTTTGTAGGTTACGAACAGCGATAGAAAAAAAACTGAGTATACTGGTTGTATGTTATCGCACATACGAGCTTGAAGCTCTAGGAAAAATAGTTCATGACGCAATTAAAAATATATGGGTCCATACCAACGCGTAAGAAACAAGAAGCACACGCAAGATAATAAATAAAAAGGGTGAAATCTTGTCAGCGATTGATATTGTGGAGTTCTTATAGTGTTTCCAGTGGCCATAAAAAAAGAGCGCGTTATTGCTCTACACTCTTAAAAATGTTGGGCAACATACTGTCCACACAACAATTGCTTAAAACTTTATCCAATTCTGGGTAGTTTTAAACTAATAATGTGTGCTTTGGGTGAAAACTACACAGTATTGGTTGAAAACTACCCAGAGTTTGATGCATTAATTTTGTTTAATCGATTGTTGTGTGGACGTCAGCATGTTGCCCAAAATCTTAAGAGTGTATACCATTCTTTATTTTCATTTTTTATATTGATGGTTAGGAATGACTTTATGCATGACTGGCGATCCTGTCTTGTGCTGAATGATATATATTATGTCATTGAGTTAGGACCTAAGAACAGGTTCCAGTCGTTCGTAAAGTCTTGCGTAACTTTATAAGTAGCTTTCTGAAAATCTGAAACACCTCCAGGATATTTTTTTTCCTTTTAAAGGTCAAGTCCACCCAAGAAAAATGTCGATTCAAATAGTGAAAAATCAAACGAGCATCACGCTGAAAATTTCATCAGAATCGGATGTAAAATAGATGTTTTAATTATACAATATTTCTTTTTTGTACAGATTTGACAATAAGGATGAACCTGACAGAACCTTTAAGCAATGCTAATTCCACAATTATGTTCAGGGGAAAATTAATTGTTGATTCACTTTACAATGAGGAAAAAATTATAATATTTCATATTTCATAAAATGAAATGCAAAAGAAATAGTGGATGACGCCATCAGTATCCTCATTTGCATGATGACCAAGATTTACATTTAACAATTTTCTGAAATTAAGCGAAACTGTAAAATGTTATAACTTTTTTCGTTTTTTTTACATCCGATTTAGATGAAATTTTCAGTGTTATGCTTGTTGGATTTTTCTCTTTTTATTCTAATCAACTTTTAGTTGGAGTGGACTTGTCCTTTAATGAATAAAGAGTTATCTCGATGATACCATCGGGAAGAATTGATAACTGTTACAATTATGTAGGTTTTGATGAAACAAATCGGTAAAATGTAGATAACAATCATTCATTAATAACGAACCATCTTGCTAGCGTTCACATTTTCAGCGACTACCATCCATTATAAAAATTTCTCTAAAATCACTATCGCATCTCTGGTAAGACTATGTTGCCATGAGTATTGGCAAAGGTTGTTCAATAAAAGGCGGGCATCGGATATCCTTATAAAACCTACAACAGAATAAAATTGTAAATAATATCGATTGCTCATATTAATACGACCCCGCAAAGTTTCTAAATCAGCTTAGAAAAGTAATTGCCCGCTCTATACCTATTTCAAATATTCTATCTTTATTTCCTATGATATGCATGGAATAATATATCAATTACGATGATTGGATATAGCATCAATTGATAGTATTGCATTCCCTTTTATTAAAAAAACAATGAGTATAGAAATGATAATGGGTAAAACCTAAAAATCTCATATGAAATATTGTAATGAAAAGTTGATTGGTTCACGCCATTTTGATTATTTAGTTGTCTCTCATTACTATAATTAATATCTCCCCTATAATGATAATAATAGTGATGATGATGATGATGATAATAATAATAATAATGATAATAATAATTATAATAGTTATATTAACAGAGCGCTTATAGTTATTACACTTGGTTTCTAAGCGCTTTACAATGTAATTTTACCCTGGTCATCGGATCCTGGCATGTCCACACACAATGTATGCACTTTCTCCACTCCCCTTGGAGCATTCCACCAATTGCTAGGCATTGCTAGGCATTTTACATATAGGCTTTTGCATACCGGATACCCATTTTACACCTAGGTGGAGCATGACAAATTGTGGATTGTCGATCGCCTTGCCAAAGGGTGCTAGGCCGCTGTGGGATTCGAACACATGACCCTCTGATTGTAAGGTGAAAATCCGAACCGCTACACCACGACGCTTCCCCTGTGGTATATTGTTCCGTAAAACAGATATATACACAACCCTCACTTGCTATATTTTGTGTCATTTACACAATTTATGACATGTAAAGAAGTGAGCTTTTAGATGACTTCATGGTACATGATTTGAGAATGCGAGTATTATTATACACCTCCCTTTTAATCCGAATTTCCGGCCACATTTGAATTATTCAGAACAAAACGCAGCAAGGACAGAAATAGTTCCTGCCAGGTACCCAATCACCTCACCTAAGTTGAGTGCAGCACAATGTGGGTAGATTTCTTGCTGAAGGAAAATACGCCATGGCTGGAAATCGAACCCGCGTCCCTCAGATTGAAAGATGAGAGTCATAACCACGAGACCACGATGCCCCCGCATACGCCCCCCCCCCCCTGGATAAACTTAATAATCTGCCATTTTATGGAAGTTTTGTTCGTTAATGAGTCTGAATGGAAGGGTGGGAAAATGAGCAAAAAATGGGATAAGAAGACAGTTGTGACTCTTTTTCATCTCTATCTTTATCAAGTCGATTTTCAAAACGATTGCATGGGAAAGTGATATGATGCATGAAAACAATGATCTTCAAGAACGCATGCGTCATGTCTTTGATTTTTTTAACCCATCTAGAGCACTATTAAACTCTTTTTATATTACTTATTGCTGGCCTCTGTATTTTACTGAACTTACTTTATCACAAGCTTTATGTATAATTGAATGATCAGTCTTTGTCGGTATTATTCATCTCTTCAATTGTCACATTTAAAATGTATTCATTTATGTCCTTGTTATTATGTGAGCGTGTAAATTTTTTTATTGATTCATGAATAAAATGCAGAAACCCCTGAAAAAGCTTCAAAGATTCGAGACATTAGGTATTCCTAAGAAGGAAAATTAAATTGAAATTGTTGAATAACAACAATGTGTGCAATGAGTATTTGTCTATCCAAAATGGTAGGTAATAAAAACGTCGGAACGATATGCTATTGGTATATTCATATTGATTGATTTGTGGTTGATCTTTTTTCAAAACTTTGACTGAATCGGGTGATTCTTTAAATTTCCTCCAATTTCTGTTGTCTAAATCAACGTATCAACAGTATATACAGTATTTCCATAATCTGGCCAAGTTCACAGCAAAACCATAAACCATTAAATCATGAAAAATAATCAAGTAAACATATAAAAGTAATCAACTTTCTTACTTTGGATTTCTTTATTTTTGACTCAGAGTCAGACCAAAGCTTAGATTAAAAAAAAAAATGAAAGAGGAGCGGTGATTATTTTAGGTGAACCAATCATGTGAAGCAATCTTCCTTTTCTTCTGTGTTGATGTCCTCCTTTCTTCGGAGAACTGCAAAGCCTTGAGTTATAGTACAAGCAGAGTAAAATATTGAGCTTCACAAACTGTGATTGCTAGGCGAACTACCGGGAACAGAGGAAGGCAGAACCATCTCATTAATGCACTGGTGAATCCAGGGGGGGGGGGGGGCACAGCCGGCCCGTTCCCCCCCCCCCCCTCGAGAAGCAAAATTAAAATCTGTAAATGTAAAAATGCCGTTAAAACAGAAGTTTGCCCCACCGCCCTTTTGAAAGTGAAGATCTTTTTCTGCTTGTTAATTTTCTTTCGGGGACGCAATATCCTTATAAATTTCTGGTTAAAACCCTTTTTCTTTTTTTTCTGCTTGTCAAATTTTCCTCGGAAAATGTGCCTCCGCCTTATGGAAAATCCAGGATCCGCCCCTGCATTAATCAATAACTAAAAAAAGAGAAGGAATATAACGGTCAAGGCGATGAAGAATAAGGAAGAAAGGAACAGGAAGGGAAAGAATGAGAAGCATGATTTCAATCCTTTATGTTTGGATTTGAAATCAATGAAATAAAATCAATAAAATAAACTTGAAACTTGAAGCTGTTGGTGGGGGGGGGGGTGGGAGGTAGAGGGTGATGAAGGAAGAGGGTAAAGACGAAGGAGGGGAAAAAGAGAAAAGAAAATTAACATGACTAAGAAGTCTGTGATTGTGAACAAATATAGATGAAAAAAAAAAGAAAGAAGTGGGGAAAAAGAAGTAGAATAAGAATGAAATGACGAGAAAGGAAGAAGGAGAAGAAGAAGATGGACAAGATAAAGAAGAAGAAAAAGAAGAAGGAAAAGATGAAGATGAAGAAGTAAAAGAAAAAGAGAAAGAAAGAAATAAAGAAAAAAGAAAAAGAAGGAGGAGGAGAAGAAGAAGAAGAAGAAAGAAGACGAAAGAAAGAAGTAAAGAAAGAAAGAAACAATGAAAGAAAGAAAAAAAAAAGAAGTGGGAAAAAAAGAAATAGAATAAGAATGAAATGATGAGAAAGGAAGAAGGAGAAGAAGAGAACGAACAAAAAATGAAGAAGAAGAAGAAGTAAAAGAAGAAGAGAAAGAAAGAAAGAAAAAAGAAAAAGAAGGAGGAGAAGAAGAAGAAAGAAGAAAGAAGAAAGAAAGAAGTAAAGAAAAAAGAGAAACAATGAAAGAAAGAAAAAGAAGGAGGAGGAACAGGAGAAGAACTTGATAAGAAAGAAGAAAGAAAGAAAGAAAGAAAGAAAAATTCAGAAGAAATGGGCAGGCCAATGATTCCCGAAGGTAAAGGATGATAAACAAACAAAATAACCTGGATAGAATCTTGAAAGAAAGAGATTGATACAGCTAACCTTTGCACGTAGTCAAGATGACATGGTATGCAATTAAATATTTCAATGATATCGAAGAGGCATCTGTCATTTGGTTAATAATTAATTTCCTGTAGTCATTAATTTTTTGAAATGACAGTTTTTTTCCATCAACATTAATTACCCTTTTACATCATAATAAAGAGTTATACTTCTTTAAAGAACACGATGCCTGTCAGGGTCCTGGGAACGATATTTGAAGTGGGCGTTCTGGTTTAAAAAAACAACCCAAAATTGGGTTTTAATCGCCAAAATGAAAGTGATTTTGTTCAGCAAAAATAAGACTATCCACCCCCCCCCCCCAAAAAAAAAAAAGATAGCTAGAGAGAGAAGGTTATCGCTCCAAAATGATGGTGATCTTGTCAAATTTCCACATTCATATAGCTACCTGATTTCCCGGAAGTGCTGCCTATATGGTTAACGACTGTCCCCGCTTTATTGATTACTAGTATATTATTTATCATTACTACTCCTATTATTATTATCATTATTATTATTGTTATTATTATTATTGTTATTATTATTACTATTTTCATCATTATCATCATTATTGTTGTTGTTATTATTATCATTATCATCGTTTTGATTATTTTGTTATTATCAAAATCATTATTATTGTGGTACCCGTTTGTAGAAAAAGGTGCAATTAGACGCAGTTCTTAAAATCATTCGGAACTTCATGGTTAGCCAATCAAAATCACACATGGTTGACCTGGGATTGGTTGTTTTGAGTTGCGCTTTGAACACAAGTCTTTCTGCAACGAACCCAATATAGAATTATCGCTCTGTGCCAACAGTGTCTTGTTATTATCTTGTTATTATCCAGCCTCAGTTGTCTTTTATTAGCGAGAATATGATAAAAACCCCTATCACTACACTTAAAAGACATTTATTTTTAATTTTTACTTAAATCAGATTTTCGTATTAAAGGGTCTAAATTGTTGCTCGCTCGCAACTTTTGTTTAAAATCTTTCCCCAATGGGCCCCTCAATTTTATATTGACTCATTACTCAACCTGGGACTGGTGTTAGATTATTTATCATTATTTTTTTTTAAGTTCATGTTGAGGAAATCTATTTCTAACTCTGTGGCTTGCCTTTAACGACGGTTGTCAATAAATTGATCTGCGGTGCTAGAGAGCTTCGGGCGGCTTCCTATGTTAAGGAATGGGTAATTCACAGCCTCGCTTGAAATGAATAATAAACGTCTTCGACAATGAAATATTCATTGCGTCACGGCCTGCGGGGCTTGATAATGAAGAAAGTGATATATTTTTAATTTTTATATAAAATCAGATTTTCGTATTAAAGGGTCAAAATTGTTGCTCGCTCGCAACTTTTGTTTAAACTCTTTCCCCAATGGGCCCCTCAATTTTATTTTGACTCATTACACAACCTGGGACTGGTGTTAGATTATTTATCATTATTTTTTTTTTCAGTTCATGTTGAGGAAATCTATTTCTAACTCTGTGGCTTGCCTTTAACGACGGTTGTCAATAAATTGATCTGCGGTGCTAGAGAGCTTCGGGCGGCTTCCTGTGTTAAGGAATGGGTAATTCACAGCCTCGCTTGAAATGAATAATAAACGTCTTCGACAATGAAATATTCATTGCGTCACGGCCTGCGGGGCTTGATAATGAAGAAAGTGATATATGACTGCTAGCCGGAAAGTAACGTGTGTATGAAAAGCAGATAAAAATTTGGACATGCTGGAAGCGAAAATTGACACGGTGACAGCGTCTTTTACGTTTTCAAATTTATCAGATTAATTTCTAGAGCAATTTTAATTAAAATACGTGAAAACCATGATCTCCGCCCGTCAGGTTATGTAACACTAGCTTCCTTGCATTGGTTAGTGGAGGGTTGAGCTTTATGCTAAGGGGGGATGACAAGTTACTTTGATCCGGTTTATTTCCAATTCGTCTAATGCCAATTCGTCCAATTGCCAACTCGTCTACTATCATTTGGTATACCATCAGTTCCGTCCACTATCCACATGGTCTAAGTGACAATTCGTCCACTCACCATTTCGTCTAATAACCAGTTGGTCCAATAGCCATTTAGTCCATATACCATTTGGTCTAATTGGACTAAGTGTTAATTGTGCAAAATGAATGAAAATAAAATGGACACTAGCCCAACTGGTTATGAGACGAAATAGTCATAGACGAAATGGTGGTTAGACGAAGTGATGAGTGGACCAAAAGTTTATTGGACCAAATGGTTGTTAGACGAAATGTTGATGAACGGAATGGCATTAGACAAAATGAAAGTAGACCACGTGGTGGGTGGACGAGTTGGCAGTAGACGAATTGTCCATTTACCGTATGACCCTAGAGCGATGAGCTGACACGTAATGCGCCCCCCCCCCCCCCCCCGTAAATCCGCCACTATTCTGCTTGCGCAATTCCGGTAAACAGGGAAGGGGAGTTGGAGTTTGTTCCCACACCTTTTTTTGAAATTATTTCCATATCAAGCAGATAAAAAAATCACTCATTCACTGAAATATCATATGAGAAAAGAGACCACTCAACGTCATATCTAGAGAAAATAATATTGAAAACCAAACCGGAAGTGAACGCACTTGGATGGGATGGAAAATTAGTTTAAACATAAAAGAATGCCGTGATGGTTATTACGGTTCCGTGACGTCATTATTATGACCAACTTCAGCCCTGGGTTTAACATTATACCCTACCTTAAACCTGACCCTAAACGTAACATAATAAACCCTATTGAAACCTTAACCCTATAACCCCAACCCTATACACTGTAAAAACTGTGGTGTTAAAACTGACACCAGTTGGTGTTAATAGAGGACCACACCCTGAGGTGTTAAAATTACACCCTAGAGATTGAACATAACACCAAAGAGTGTAAATGTAACAACCAAAGGTGTTGCAATAACACCTATGGGTGTAAAACTAACACCACCAATTTAACACCGGTGTAGAACAACTGGTGTGGTCGTCTCTGTACACCAGTTAACACCACAGTTTTTGCTGTGATACATTTTAGAAAAAAATAAGCTCGGAGCAACTGTCGCAGGAGCAAACGTCGTGTCAGTAGCTATTACATGCTTGATTTCTTGAGGCAGCTTTGTTACGTGTTTTTTTCGGGTAATACTCTTTCTACGGTTAAATGCCATTCTCGTAAATGAAGGAATAAAATAAAAAAGTTAAGTTGATAAAAAAGGCATACTATCTTCCTAGCATAAAATTAAAAAGGTAAGGCAAAAATAATTTAAAAAAGTAATAAAAAAGGCAGTTAAAATATTGGTAACTAAATTAGATTTTTCATATGAAATTGGACTTCTGCATTTCATTTGTATTGTCGACTTTTGCAGCAAATGTTCTGGATGAAAATGTACTCGTCTTTCTAAATGACATTTAAGGCAATCTATCACGGAGTTTCATTGCTATTAGTGTAATAGGGCAGTCACATTTCCCCTCCGGCGGCCGTAAGGCGAGTCGAAAACAGCCGTTTTAACATTTTTTTTTGTATCAGCAAGATATAGGTGGTTTGAATAAAAATGAATAACACGGCTGTTTTCGACTTGTCGTACGGCCGCCGTATAGGGAAAATTTGAATGCGCAATTAATGATAGATGTTTTTTGTCTTTTGCACAAAATTTCCCCTTCATGTTACTTGCCTCTTAAAGTCAGCAGTGTATCAGTCTCTTTACCCTATTTTTTGTGGTTACGACTCTCGACTTTCAATCTGAAAAGCGTGGGTTCAGTTCCTAGCCATGGCGTATCTTCCTTCAGCAAGAAATCTACCTTTATTGTGCTGGAGTAATAATAATAGCATGGCCTGCTGTGAGAAAGTTTTCTGAACTGAAGTGGTTACCCCGGGTAAATTTTCTATTATCATTATTTTCATTATTATCATTATTTTTATTGTTATCATTATTATTAAATTGTTATCAAAATTTTTGGCTTATTACTCCACTGTATTGGACTTTAACAAGACACCAATGTAGTTTACCTCTGAGCTAGACAGACATTAAAAACGATGAAAAATTTTGAAATACATTAATCAATGCGTTTATTTGCATTAACTGTTTTCCGGAAAAAACAAAGATTTTTTAATCTTAGCTAGATTTAACTGCAAACCATAAGTACACAATTCGTCACATTGCAAGCGGAAAACAAAGTCAAGAAATCGCTGCCGGCTGGGCTAATATTTCGACAATTTATTCAAGTCATAGTAAGAGTACCGGCGGACAGTTATACATAACTTTACGTACTATTTCATATAACACAACACTTTGCGTTGCCTGATCTAAACGTTACGTTAGTGTTACACATGGAGGTCGCATTAATCAACCCGACTCTAGACCGATCAAATTTATTACGTTATTTTTTAATTACAAATCATCGGTCGGTTTGGAATGCAGTCCATTGGTGTGACCGAATAATAAGCCAAAGCTCGCAATTGCGAAGGGGACGGATTCTACAACACAGGAAATATATTGTCTAAAGCCCTCCCTGACAAAGCAGTCTTTTTTTTCGAAAATCGGTGATTCAAGACAGCAGTGTCGTCGTAGACTCTGGACAAACGGCATATTTGTAATTTATAGTCCGGTCCGAATATCATGAGGATCAGCTGTCCAGTTTTCGACAAAGACCTCTAAGCTGTCCGTTGTGACTTGACTTGCATTTTCAACAAATCTACCACGTTGCAGAATCTGTCCCCGTTGCAATTGCGAAAGCTCCTTATAAAGCCAACGCTTGCACGAACTTCTCATTCTTATGAAAGCCTCTGACGGGGAGGGGGGTTGGATTCTACAACAGAGAAAATATATTGTGGAAAGCCTTCCATGACAAAGCAGTTTTATTTTAAAAAATCGTGGAATTAAAACAGCAGTTTCGTCCTGGAATTTGTGTCAGCTCAGAATTAACCGCGTTGCAGAATCTGTCCCCGTTGGAATGCGAAAACTCCCTAATATACGTGATAACGGGGTACTCCAGGCTGAAAGTATTTATATCTAAATAAATGTAGTAAAATTCACTGAGCTAAATGCTGAAAATTTCAAGGGTTAAAGGCTGAAAGTATCTACATCTTAATAAATTGGGTGAAATTCACTGAGCTAAATGCTGAAAATTCCATCAAAGTCTGATAACAAATAACAAAGATATTGAATTTTCAAATTTAGCAACATTTTGTGAAAATAGTTATATGCACATCGTCATGAATATTCATTAGGTGGGCCAATGATGTCACATCCCCATTTTTCTTTTTCTCATGCATGTTACTTACATGAACTCATTATTTTTTTCATTTGTTCATACATTCTGTCTTATGTTAAAACAGGTTGCAATGGAGCAATGAATATCTAATGCTGCATTAAATCAATTGTTAATCCAACATTTTAGTTCTTGGTGGGAAAAAATTGAATAAACATAATTTCATATAATAAAGTATAAAAGAACAAGTGGGGAAATGACATCATCAGTTTGTTCATTGAATATTCATGAAGACATGCTTAGAACTCTTTCACAGAAATAATTCAAAATGTCATAATGCTATTCCTTGTCCGACTTTGATAAAATTTTCAGTGTTTTGTTTATCTGTTTTTCCCCCTTTATCTGTTCAAATCAAACGATTTTCAGCCTGGAGCACCCCTATAAGTCAAAAGCTTACACGAGCTCCTCATCTTTCGAATACCTGTGATCTGAGACTTTGTCATTATCTATAGATAACGAGCTACGACGTTTTTTTTTTCTTTATTCTCTTCAATCACAAGCGGAGAGAGGTCGTCATGATTTCTCGAAGGAAAGTAAGAAAGAGCGACTTATAACTCGATATGTATCGCTTTTTATCGTGGGTTGGAAGGGAATTCTCAGCACAAATGTTGGAGTTCCTTTGCTGACCACCACTAGTTAAAGGAGAATGAAACTCTTGGAGCAAGTTAGCTTTTGTGAAAGCAGAAAAATCAAAGAATAAGATCAACAAAAGTTTGAGTAAAATAGGACTAGCAATAGAAGAGTTATGAGCATTTGAATGTCGAGATCACTAATGCTATGGAGATCCTCCCATTGGCAATGCGACCAAGATCTATGATGTCACAGATGAACAACTCTCCCCTTTTGGACACTGAAAATATACCCCAAAACATCTCTTTTTGCTCATTCTAATCATATGACAAACGATTCATCAATGATATAATGTTGTGAAACCTCTGTACTTGTTCTCTCATAAAGAGAACACCTCACCTTATGATAGACTATATAAAAGTGAGAATATAAGTGAATTAAGTACTAAAGTAATGAGGGAGTTGTACGGGTGTGACATCACAGATCTTGGTCGCATTGCCAATAGGAGGATCTACATGGCATTAGTGATCTCAATATTCAAATGCTCATAACTTTCTTATTATTCATTCAATCTTCCTCAAACTTTCAACAATATATGTTTCTTTGATTTTTCTCTTTGATGTGGATTCAGCTGGTTTCAAGGGTTTCATTCTCCTTTAAAGACTTATGATAAACTCCACGTGTTCCTAAGATCACGTGCTCAGAGTCTATTGATTCACTGACACTTCACTCGCCTAATCCTTATAAAAAAAATAAAGATTCTTTACAAGTAAGTGTCACCTGTCACGAAAGATGTTAGATCTTGATTCAAGAAGGAATTGTAATTACCGAGTATAGACCAATGATTTTAATCGTACCTTTGAGTCTGAAGAGGATAATTAAACATACTCATTTCAATTTGAAAAACTACTAATCCAAAATCCAATTAATTTGTGATTGCTTCACTTTTACCTAGTTTTTGTGTAAATTTTGTTTGAAATCATGCATCGATTTACCATGTATTATTTGTAGAACAGGGACTTCTTGTAAAACAGTATTTTCAGATGTAGAAAAGTCTGAAATCCAACTGTAAATGTTGTTAAAAAGTTTTGGTTGAAATTCATAAATATTAGCAACCACGATTTTAAGTGAATTGAATCTTACATGCATTTATTATTAGCACTGTGCGGTCTAAGGAGATCTTTGAACTTTTCCCTAAATTGATATTTGTATTTATTGCTAAATTGATTATTTATGGAAAAAATATATATGATATGAACAAACAAATTCCTATAATTAAATAACAAGTGATGAATTCTGGCGTCAATAAATACAAAATGTAATTAGAATATAATATATCACCCTAATGGTGATTTGTGAATACAAAGCTCATTTCCAGTATTAAGTTTTTGTTTTTTTTCATTTTTCAAATAATGAACATAACACCAATCGCATTATGAATATAGTATTAGAAACAGAATAAACGTCATTAGAAATGATCCATTTATAAATAAAATCGCAGGTAAAATGATTGTTGAAATATACATAAATCTTTGTTTTAATATTCATTTGGATAATTGAAATAATACAGATTTATTAAATAAAAAATAGTAGAGCGATACTCGTTGATCAATACTGCACAAATATATCCAACAGGGCCTCTTTGCAGGGCCTCTCTGTAAGGGCTACAGTGCGTAAATAAAACTGAAATAAATAAAATAAACATTATTATGCAATGAGAGTATATCAATATATTCGTAATGTATTGGTAATACACTGTAAAAACTCTGGTGTTGATTTAACACCAGCCCGGAATCTATATATGTCCACACCAGAGAAGTGTTAAACAACACCAGTTTCGTTTTGGTTATACAACACCAATTAGTTTTAAAACATCATTGATTTGATTCCAAACTGGTGTTGTTTCAATACTTCTCTGGTGTGGACATATATAGATTCCGGGCTGGTGTTAAATCAACACCGGAGTTTTTGCAGTGTAAAAAGTGCTCAGTCGTTGGTGTAAAGTATCATTTATTTATATTACGGTAGAGTACAGCGCGTTCAACAAAAAGAAAGAAAAAGAAAGTAAAACCGGCCCGGGAGTCCCATGCACTTATATTTTCCAACATACCCTAACGAATTGTGGCCCTTCATTATTAAACACCACCGTAAAATCCATCTTTTCTTCTTCATTTTATTACTAAATATGACATGAAAATTTTACGCATAGATGAGTCAGAAGACTCTGAAAATTCTATGCCAAAACCAAGTGCGCGGAAAAATGGGTCTGATTTTTTTTAAAGATGCGACGACATTGCGGAAGAAACGGATGACTCGTTAGCATGTCATTTGTGTTGTAGTTATTAAGTTTGTTTAACTAATCTCTAGATGATGATGATAATAACAATAACAGTTATAGTAACAAGAAATGATAATGATAAAAATAATAATGATAAATAATAGTAATAATTACTACTAATAATACTGACACGAGAGTTGGTAAATCATGTAACAAACTACTTGTATCCCTACATATCTAAGCCAACAAATTAATGGGCTCTGTCCTCTCGTTTTATGCACTCTAAAAATATTGGGTAAAAGTGCTCCATGAGGGTAATTATGTGTCCAACCAACATTGGGCATTTTTATTTATCCAGTGTGATGAAAAATTTGCCCACTCTAAAGTAATTGCTGCTTATTTTGTAACCTTACTGGACAATACGCTTCCCGCATTGGGTAAAATACTGCCCAAATTGGTTCGACACATAATTACCCTCGTGCTGGTAAAAATTTGTACCCAATATTTGTTTACAGTGTGAGGGAGGCGCAACAAAAGTACATTAGAAAAACTTCTTTCTCACTACCGACGGAAACAGTGACCAGTAAATCTCATACTACGTTTAATTACTGTGGAAGAGATAGGTGGAAGATCTCTATAACTTTTAATCAAAAGTTGAGTATAATGTGCCATCGAATCTATGTGACACAAATTCTTTTATTTCTCCCTGAACATGATTGTGGAATAACCATTGTTTTAACTTTTTGTGGTTCAGTCAAGTTGGCCCTAATTGTCAGATCGATAAAAATTGAAATATTAGATAATTCAAACAATAACAAACAAAAGAAATAGTGAGTAGGGTCCACAGGGAAATCATCGCCACTTGGATGTGCATATAACTGTTCTGTGAAAAATAAGTAAAAATCTAGAATGTCATGACTTTCTTATTTTACATTCGATTTTGATGAAATTTTGAGTGCTATGCTCGTTCGATTTTTCTCGATTTTTTCACATTTTCTCTGGTGGACTTAACCTTAACATTGTTTACCGCACGCCTCTGAATTTATTGTTTGCATGCGTGTCTGTAAACACTTTATCATGCATTGCTATATATTATTTAAAGTAGAAACGAATTAGTAGCCTTAATGGCGACACCTCAAGTCCTTAATCATATCTCACCAGCATAATGCCGCATTTTGAGCTATGGAATCTTGTAATTTAGGCCCACTGAAACGGTAAGGCACCAATTTTACAACTTAATGTATTCATACAAGTAGCAAAACTAGCACACTCTTAAAGGTGATTTAAACAACGCTGTTTACTATGTGAATTGCACAGTAGTTTAAACACTTTATACAAGTGTTAAAAATCTTTAAAAAACGATGCTTGAATTATTGATAAATAAATATTTGAATTCGAATTTAAACATTGTTGTTTAAGATTTAACACACTTGTTCAAAATGTTTAAAAAACTACTTCGCGATTCACGTAGTAAACAGCGTTGTTTAAATTATTTTTAACAGTGTATACTCTCCTCTCAAAATATTATAGTTTCTCTGTATAAATAATATTATTGACTAATTCATTCTCTTTATTATTGATGTGGAGGTGTCGCGGTGTATTAGTTCAGTCAATTCACTCTTAAAACAAGGGTCGAGGGTTCGAATCCCACCCGGCACTAATGTCCTTTGGCAAGGCACTTGTCCACGTTTGTCACTCTCCACCCAGGTGTTAAATGGGTACCCGGTAGGATGTGAACGTCAATGTGATTAGATTGGCACGTGTGCACCGATAAACTCTTGCCTGGCCAGGATACTCCCCAGGGAGTGGAGATGGTGCACTATATGTGTGGAACAGTAATGGATCCTATGACCGAGGTAATAATAATTACAGTGTAAAGCGCTTAGAAACCAACGGATGAAGCGCTATATAAATGTAACTTTTATTATTGGATATTATTATTACATGTATCTCGAAATTCATGATTTTAAGACTAGTAATTTATAACACACAGCCAATGAGAGACCACACAAATTGTTGGTCAGCCTCTTTCAAAATATAATCCCCTCAAGTCCACCTCATTAAAATGTTGATTTGAATCAACAGAGAAAAATCAGAAAAGGCAAAATGCTGAAAATTTCATCAAAATCGGATGTAAAATAAAAAAATAAAATGACATTTTAAAGTTTCACTTATTTTTCTCAAAATAGTTATATGCACAATTTAGTCACATGCAAATGAGAGAATCGATGATGTCCATCACTCACTATTTCTTATGTTTTTTATTGTTTGAATTATAAAATATTTCAATTTTTACAGATTTGACAATAAGGACCAACTTGACTGAACCATATAATGTTAAACAATGGTAATTCCACATGTTCAGGGCGAAATAAAACTTTGTTTCACAGGACAATGAGGAGAAAATTAGAATATATCATATTTCATATAATAAAATACAAAAGAAAAAGTGAGTGAGTGATGTCATCAGTTCACTCATTTGCATACCGACAGGGATGTGCATATAACTATTATGTGAAATTAAGCGAAATTTAAAAATGTCATAACTTTCTTATTTTCCAACCGATTTTGATGAAATTTTCAGTGTTATGCTCGTTGGATTTTTCTCTTTTTATTCAAATCAACATTTTGTTGGGGTGGACTTGTCCTTTAAAAATCTAATCATGACTTCGTGCAACCAAGTCTTGTAATGAGTAACGTAGATGCTCGCATATTGATTCAAACTAACATAAAAGAAGGAGCTTATTACATTCAACGGATTTCGACCTCCCTTTTAATGCATGTCATTTGTTCCAAGTCACGTTTAGAGCATAACGTTCGATGATTTACCATCCATGAAACCGAACGCGGTAATTACCTCTGGGGCCGTAAATCAGACATGGAGACTCAATTTCAGATAGGATTTATTAGAGTCTTGAGGGACGGTATTGATTTTGTCGCTGTTCTTAACATAATGTCCCCATTGGTTAAAATTTATTTTGTTTTAGTTATAATCATCGCCAATGAAAGGGATACAGTGTGTTTGTCGTTATTATGTAAAAGATACGTTAATGATTTTAGAATCAACAGAGAAATGGCAAAAGAAAGTTGTTATTTCGTTCCCAATAAATATTCCTTATAGATATATCAAAGATAATTGTTTTATATGTTTTTTTTTTACAAAACACCAGTAAGACTCCGATCAGCAATTGTACACTCTTAAATAGTTGGGCAAAAAATGCCAATTTTTTTACCAACACTGGGCAACAAACTGTTCACACAACCCAAATTTTGTAATAAAAACCTTATGATTGCGTAATAAATTTGCTCAATTTGATAATAATTGCCCGGAATATATATATATATTTTTTTTTTTAATCAACATAAATTACCAAACACAGTGGACAGTATGTTGCTCAACATTTTAGGTGTGGAGTTATGCTTTAACATAGGCGGCAACCCGTCTTTATAGTCAGGTGGGGACGGCGTTATAAGCTATTTTAATCAAAATTTTCGCATGAACAGATAATGCTCACTGGTCGTAGACCAGAATAGTGCTTTCTAAATCAGTGATCATGTTTCCGCATTATGTTAATTATTAAAAATGTGTTTGATGTTGTTTGAAGGTTTGCATGGTGGTATGTACAATCGCTGATGTGGTTTACGGTACACCATGTGAAGTGTTGTAGAAACAGTGGATAGGAGAAGAGAAGAAATGGATAGGCGAGAAAGTGGAGATTTGAGAGTAGAGTATTCTTTCTTGAAAGTAGTCCTGAAAAGGACTGTAAACCAGGAAAGATTGATGAGTTGAGAACAGCTTGAGTAGTAGAGCTAGTGAGGAGATGCTGGCTTGAGTCGGCGAGTAGAGATGATGAGTAATAGAGAGACTCGACGTTTCGGGCAGGTTGACTGTCCGTCTAGCTCTACTACTCAAGCTGTTCTCAACTCATCAATCTTTCCTGGTTTACAGTCCTTTTCAGGACTACTTTCAAGAAAGAATACTCTACTCTCAAATCTCCACTTTCTCGCCTATCCATTTCTTCTCTTCTCCTATCCACTGTTTCTACAACACTTCACATGGTGTACCGTAAACCACATCAGCGAAAAATGTGTTTGTTATCCACTTTAAAGAATAACAAAAAAGTGTTCCGTCATGTTGAAGTTGAATATGCATGGGTTACCAGCCATAACTTTACCTTATTTGCATATACTGTGCATTCTATTGGTAACATTACATTATTTTTTTTTAATATTACGGATGTAAAAACAACAACATGTTTGGTATTCTACCATGGGTCAAATGGTAGCCAATTAGTTTAAAACGAACAAATTATTAAATAAAATCTTTCAAATTTAACTAACGTTACCTGCATGTCGCATGGATTTGTTCCTTTTCAGAGTTGGGTTGAATTTTGTACATTAGTATTCCAGCTTTCTCAACATCTTCCTTTCAATTATTCGAATACCTATAATTTTCATATCAAATTACAAAAGGAAAGTTTCCTGCTTGAGAAAAGTTGCTCTAAAACATGGCTTATCAAGAAGACGAAGCCAAGTGAGCTTTATAAATACTAAAACACAACAAAGGTAAAAGCAAGACGAATCATCAATGTTCGCTCATATGTGTATCGATTACAAAAAAATCTACATTTTTCTCCCAATAATGTTTTGTTGTCCTTTGTGCACGTTGTTACACAAATCGCAAGATTTTACGTAAAATATTTATACTCCTATACCAGGTATATAAGCTGATAGATGCATAGGCGATATCGCCCGAAGGCACACGGAAGATGGAGATGGTGCCATAATCGAGTTTTTCGTGAATTAATGCATGATTCAATTTCTCAGGTGGGAATTGGAGTCATGACCTTCATGTATGTTTCATGTTATTTTCCCTTAAGCATAGATCTTTATTGAGTCGATGAGATCAGTCCCATTCATAAACAAGCTTGTTAGTCTGCCGGTCAAGTTAAATCATGTAGCTCTTATGGGATTGGACGCCAATTTGTTTTTGAGGTATAACAATAGGAGAGAATAATGTTTTTAAAATTAAAAAAAAAAAGGTGAAGAGGTGGGGTGGGAGGAAAGAAATATTTAAAATAAATCCAAGTAGATTGTAGTTAGGGCCAATTGAACTTTTGAATTCTTATATCGTCTTTGATATTAAGTCCTTTGAAATTTGAAAATGAATATTTAGAATTAAAACTGAATCCGGAATTCGATTGATCCCCATCATAAATCATGAATCCCTGTAGTTTAGAAAATATATATATATATGTATATATATATATATACACATATATTTCTAAACTATATATTGTCTAATGCGTCCAAATATATATATATATATATATATATTTGGACGCATTAGACACTTCACATTACACAACACCTACCAAACCCTTCCCATCCTCCTTTCAAGCCCATTTACACGGTCAACAGCTTGGCCTAATAAAAGAGTTGGACAATATTGCTACTTCCTGCAGCCTCTCTCTTTTTTTCAAGTCACACTTACATATGCATGTATATAATAATAATAATAATAATAATAATAATAGCCAATTTTTATAAAGCGCTTTTCCCAGAATGGCTCAAAGCGCGTTACAGCATATTATTACCCCGGTCATTGGATTCATTTCAATCCCGCACGAAAAGTGCACAATTTCCACTCCCTGGGGAGCATTCCTTGCATTCATCGCAGCCTCATTATGGCGCTGGAAAAATCAAACATACAATATCTTTCGCATCCTAACGGGTACCCATTTAGCACCTGGGTCGAGAGTGGCAAAGTGTGGATTAACGCCTTGCCATGTATATACATGTATATACATGGCATATACTTGTATATACATGTATATACATGGTATATACTTGTATATACATGTATATATAAGGGTGTGTGTGTGTGTGTATATACAAATATTATATATACGCACACATTTATAATAGAACAGAAAGCAAATAATGGAGATGACTGGTTTTGCTACTGCGTCATGCATGACCCACGCAACCATTGACCCCCCTCACCCACAGCAAAACCCACCCAGCATCCAACACACACACACACCCACACATCCTAGGGACATTTCGTAAGGGGCTTTCTTCTTTTTTTTCTCCTCATAAGTATATAAGTCTCTACATTTTCCATTTATTGATTAAGATGTTGAAATGTGATTTTCATTATCATCTCGAATAAAGTTGATATTTACATAGAAAAAACAACAGCAAACAACTGAGTGCACCTGATATACACACCTACATGCTACACTAATACACACACACACTTCCTCACATGCACGCACACCATGACAAACACACACACCCCCACACGTCATCACCACGTATTCACCCACTCCAAAACACTCCCACCATCCCATACACAATAGAATACAGACATGACACAGAGAGAGAGATAGTAATATCAGCCTATTTTATTATAGGCCTATTCATTTATCAAATTGCTTTCGTTGTTTTCCTAGAAATTTTCAGCGTATTAATATGTTATTTTATTTTTGCACAGCGAAGGGGGTGGTCGTGTGTGACGTGGCAAAACCTCCATACATGCTTATCAGCATTGTACTATATACTTGTATTATAAATGCAATACATTATTACATATATATATATATATATACATTATTATTATTATTAATATGTATATGTACATATATACACACACACACGCATACACACCCACACACACACACACACACACATATATATATATATATATATATATATATATATATATATATATACATATGTTATATATATATATATATATTTACATATAAATATGTATATATATATATAACATATGGTAATTCTTTATTTAGTTAGGCCTATTTACGGAGTTTCTTAATACGTAGTTCAGTACTTTGTATTCACCATCATCATCATCATCATCATCATCATCTTCTTCTTCTTCTTTTACGTTATTATTAGTGCTATCAATAACGCTTGTTGCACAGAATTGTCTTTTGTCTACTAAGCGAGATGCACGTTTCAAACTTTATTGAGGAAACTAAACTCCCCTCAATTGAGGCCTGTATTTACAAATGGAAGCTTTCAGCATATCGCTGATGAATTTGCGTCCAATACCATTCCTTACGCATCACTGAATAATGATATCTCGTTCACTGAATTTGCCTTGGAGAGTACGGGGAAGGCACGCATTCTGTATTTATCAAAGTACTGGCACGTCAACGTTATGATACTACAGTTTAGGTCTATGTAATGAATAGATAGAGAGATACATGCACATATATATAACTACATACATTTTTTTTTCATACGATAAATATCACCTACAGATACAAAGTCTGATTTGAATTGAGACAGGTACAATGATATAGTATTTTTCCACAAGTAAAACAAATTATATATAAGCAAATTATCATAAACATGATAAAGATCTGAGAAAATGGAGGGATCCACTACAAAGCAAATGCCATGAAAAAAAATCGAACTACAAAAAAGGGGACCCACGCTAAATGAATCACATCGGAAATAAAACTGGGTCAAATTTATTCAAAAACCAACATTGATATAATTATCATAATGATGGCGACGAAGTGAACGGCCCAATATTCATGCTCTTTTCTTCATCAATTCTCTATAGGCATATACCAAAATACCACACATCATTTCAGACGGTAACGTTTATTTTCGTATTTTGTTGTGATATTCCAGTATAGAGATACCCCAAAGGTTACCACCAATCGCCACTCGTATGCTAGTTGGTTTTATTCTCTCTCTCTTTCTCTTCGCAACCATCATGACTATCATATCACTTTACTCGCTAAAATAGGAAGCGAGGAGCAGTTCCACTTAGCTGCCAAGCCGTTGCGTCTAAAATTGTGCGACAAGTCCACCCCAACAAAAAGCTGCTTTGAATAGAAAGAGACAAAATCAAGAAAATAAACACTGAAGATTTAATCAAAATCCGATCTAAAATAAGAAAGTAATGACATTTTTAAGTTTTGCTTAATTTCACAAAACAGTTATATGCACATCCTGGTCGGTATGCAAATGAGGGGACCGATGACATCACTCACTCACTATTTTTTTGTATTTTATTATGCGAAATATGAAATATTCTAATTTTCTCCTCATTGCCATGTGAAAAAAAATAATTCCTCCCTGAAAATGTGGGATTCCATTGTTTTAACATTTTGTGGTTCAAACAAGAGGGTCCTATTTGTCAAATTCGTAAAAATTGACTAATTGTATAATGCAAACAAACATTTTTATATTTTGGACATCTGGGGAAAACAACTAAAATTGCCAGAAAATTTAGTTTGGAAAGATATCCTTCATTTTAAATTCAAAAAGATAAAAGATAACAGAATTAAGCAATTCAATTTCAGACTGTTACATAAAATATTACCTCCTAGAGAAAATTTGTTCAAGTAAATACAAATCAATGCGAAATCTGTAATGAAATCGAAACCATTGGCCATTTTCTGTTTTTTGCAAAAAGATCAAAGTTTATTGGAAAATCTGATCGAGGATGATTTATTTTATTTTCAAAGAAGAAATGGTGATAACTATGAAAACATTGTTAATTGGGTATAAAATAGACAACCCAAAATTTGATCTTATTAATTTGACGATCAATGTTGCCCAGTTTGTAGTTTATAATCATTATGTAAAATGCAACCTTCAAAATCTAAATCATAGCAATAAGAGATTGATCACGGAATTTGTTACATATTTGAACATGTTGAAGTTTTATTTAAATCATTACAGATCTAAACAATTTTGTGTATTAGAGGTCAAGAAAATTATATATATATTGTAATTTCTGTTATAAATGTTATATCATTTGACTCTTGAAAAAAAGTTATTCCTATGTAATAATATGTATATATGTAAATATTTTGAAACAATGAATCCTCAAGGAAGAGGTAAAGAGAAAAAAATAATGCAAACAATAAAAAACAAAAGAAATAGTGAGTGAGTGACATCATCGACTCTCTCATTTGCATATCACTGAATTGTGCATGTAACTGTTTTCTGAAAAATAAGCGAAACTGTAAAATGTCATAACTTTCTAATTTTTACATCCGATTTTGATGAAGTTTTCAGCGTTATTCTTGTTTGATTTTTTCTCTATTTATTCAAATAAACTTTTTTCTGGGGTGGACTTGACTTTTAATAACGCCGCAATATCAAGAATACATGAATAGTGTCTCCACTTAACGACCATTATGGAGCAGTTTACTAACGTCACCTCTAAAATGGTGTATTTTTTTTTTACTTGTTTCTCTGATTGTTCTTAACCATTATCTTCTGTTTTCGATCCATCCGTTTTCTTTGTCATTTAACAGAGTCGGCTTTGGGATCATACTGTGCCAGAAGTAGAGGGCTTTCTCAAAAAAGGGTGAGTAAATTATTTGTTTATCTCTAAACCCCACCAAACGGCGAAAATAATCATTCTAAAGAAACACGGGAATGAATGGGAAGCTAGTGTCGCAAGGGTGATAGTTTCATATTTTCAAGTTTTAGTAATTAGTCTTGCAGTAGAGTATTGGATAGTTTGTATTTTTTTTATTTGTCGCTGTCGTAGAAACGTGAATAAAGCTGTCGCAAAAATCAGTGTTGCGGAAATTAGTTTTTCAGTTCTCATTTCGAATTTTATTTTTTATTTTTTTTCGATTTTTTTTTTCGATTGGTAGTGTCTATTTTTTTTTTTTTCTTCTTCTTCAGTTATTCAAGAATAGCTCAAGATATTTTGATTTGTTTTCATATTTTAATTTTTTCATCGCAAGGTTTTTTTTTCATATTTTGATTTTTTTTTCAAATTCGATACTTTTACAGAGAATAAAACATATAAATTGTAACTTTTGTCTGAGTAAAGTGAAGCATTGCCGATGGTTATCGGAATATGCATATTGAAATGTCAACTGTTAGCATTAAAATCATATAGGGGACCAAATTCGATCCCTGTCGCCGGCAGGCCAGTTAAGATGGTTGAGTTTTTACTGGGATTCTCGACCTGTTTGGGCATTATCTAGAACTAGACCGCCATAGCACTTGTTTTTAGATATTACGATTCATGCAGCAGTTAAGAAAATATTTCAAAAGAATTTACCTTTGAAATAATGTTTAGTTACATTTTATTTCAAAAGCCAATCACACAGTTTGAGTCGGGCTTTTAAAGGGGTTGTTCACCCTGACATAAAGTATATTGGATATATAGCATGAAAAATAACAATAAAATATTGCCGTTTGAGGTTTGAGAAAGATCCATTAAAGAATAAAAAAGTTATTAAAATTTCAATTATTGGATTTGTGACGTCATATGCGAGCAGCCTTCCTATATTGAATGGTAAAAAAAATCAATGAAAATGTCATTTTGTCATACAATTGGAAATAGTTTTTACTGTACATGCAGTATATGAATAGACAAATCATTTACATCCGTTCCTAAAAAGAAAACAAAAATAAGTCATCCCGAACCAATGAAAACTTGAATTTTATGCATTTTATATTGCATAGCATATGGGCCATCTGCCCGTTTATGGCGTCACAAATCCAACACTAAATATGGATTTTTCTGAAACCTTCACCAATATTTTCATTATTTTTTTGCTACTTTTACAACAAACTTTTCTTCACTTTTCTTAATATTGAAGGAACTACGATACTCAAATACATTCTACCTATATAATAAACACTGATACTTAAACGTTGGAATACAGAGAAGATTTAAAGCCAGGAACCTTGATATTTAGAAACGATGTCAGAGACAATGTAACATCTCTTTGGAGCTATCAATGATTAATATAATATTTCTCTATTTCGCAGCATCGTCGACTATAAATCAAACATCCATTAACGGTTACTGTTTTCATTCTTATCATTCATCAATGTACCTAGTCAAGCGGCTGCATTATAGCTACATTCATTTAGAACAAATGTTTTCGCAACTGAGTGGCTACCCTGATGGGTAAAATAGGACGTTATTATTACCATTATTATTACATTTTATGTGGGAGATCGGTCCATGTGCATACGGCCTTTTAATATTTTGAAAGGTTTTCTTTATCTCATCTCATCCCCTTCACCCATCCCTGCATTTTATTCATTTCTTATCGACAAAACGATGAATAACATTTACCATGAATTAAGAAAGATGTGTGTATCATAGTAGCTTTTGATATATGCACCCAACATGCCAAGCGATTTTATTATTTTAAGAGCAATAATATTGCGCGATAACAAAGTGGGGTATACATCTTTTTCTCTTTTTTACGGAGAATAGCATTGAAAATGAACATATTGAATGTTGTTTTTCTTATAAATGGACATTTTTCATCAGAAACATTTCCTTTTCTCCTTGAGCACTTAAACTTAAATGCTTCTCAAAAGAGGGTATTAACATCATCTGGACTCTTAGCAGGAAACCAAGGGCTAGACATAAGTTTTTTTTAAAGACAGAAATGCTTTAAATTGCATTGCCCTATTTAAATGTTTATCGGCATATTCGCTCAAGTTAGTAGCTGGCTTGCTAGCCTCATTCACGTGACATGAGAAAACAAAGTTTTGAAGCGTATAGATTTTATGCTCTAGCATTACTCGAAATATTAGCTTTGTACGCGTTCGAAAGCATTACTGCTCCTGAAGGTGTTCACACAAAGATTTAAAGAAGCGTTTTGTTAATATGGCCATATTCCCGTCTGGCTGACCGTGCTAAAACACTAGGTAGTTTTCGCATTTACTAAGGGGAAAATCTTTACAACGCATCGATTCCTTTGGAAAATGCTCCTTGTCCCTTCCTGCTCCATGTAATTTTTCTTTTATTTCCTTTTCGCAGCGCCTTGAGCACATAATCAATGTGGATTTGGCGCTTTAGAAATACTCTATATTATTATTATTATTAAAATCACAACGAGGCTTTTTTCGAAAGGTTGGTGGACTGGGACAGCAGATCATCCGAAGATTTGCACCGGACGAACAAAGGCACATATGACGATGCCCAACACGAGTCAAGAGATTCCGATGCTGTCCCGGTCCACCAACTTTCCACAAAAGCGTCTCAGCTCTCCATTGTGTTATGACTTACATCTTCAAAGGAATTGGTGCGTTGTAGAGAGTTTCTCCGTAGTAAATGCGAAAATTCCGTAATATAAAAAGGAACGGAGAGAATGTAAAAGAGAACGATAGTGCTAGAGATGGGAAGATAGCATTCTTAAGTCCACATCCTGAAGTACTTTAAAGCCCCATCATTTAATCGGAGAGAATGGATGGACGAGAATGATTGCTGTATCATCTTCAGTAGTGCCCCCTGCCCCCTTAATAATTATATTAAACTGTCAAAGATAATTGCCCAGGCCGTGGGCCATTATGCGAGGCCCTTAACGCGGGTAAGTTACATTACGAATATGGTTTACATGACATTTGCTCCGGCGACAATTGCTCCGCTGTAAATTCCACACACTAATGGAATGACAAATTTCGACTTTGGATTTACCACTATACCCATAACCCTCAACCTAACATAAAACCCCATTGCCACCCTAACCCTATATCTTAGACGAAATAAAGCCACGAGCAGTTGTCGCCGGAGCAAATGTCGTGAAGATGAGGATTTGGATTAATGACAGTTTGGAATTACGGCTTTGTTTAGAGCCTGACATCATGGACATGCAGATTTTAAGCATTTGTCATGCACACGACTGAACGCCATCGAATCTGCATTATACCACTGAACGTCTATCTAAAGGCTTGGTCCCACTGAACTTACGGATGCAGAGAGGATGTAAACGGAAAAGAATCTTGCCATCCGTTGGAAAACGTTGTGTATCCGTTGTGTACTCTTTGCATACGTGTTTCATACGCTCTATATCCATCGAGCATCCGTCCACTGTGATTTCATTGTTCGCCCATTTTGTCCATTGTCTGGAGCGGATGTAAACGGATGGAACTACCCCGAAATTTTGCTTGACCGCTGTATCCGTTATGAGAACGTTTTGTGTCCGTCGGCCATTGGGACCAGGCCTTAATATAAAGTCTAGAGATGTGAGCTGCTATTTTCTTGCCTTCTAATCGCGTGTTGCTGATAAATGGCGGCAATCTTAATAAAACCTATATCTGTATATTTCCTTCATATTCTAATTTGTGTCTGTTTTTGAAGGTGAAAACTGTATCACCCTTTAGCCATGATACACTTCGGGTAATTTAAGCTTTTTGCCCGCGTTATGCTTTGTCAAGTCCCTATCACTCGAATGGTGAGTATTCCCAAAGGGAATTCTGTTTACGCGTGAGAGCGATGCGGTAACGATAACAGGATGATTTTCGATGGCCCTTGTCAAGGCAAGCACATTGTTTTTCCTGAAGCACATCAGAATGAAAACCTTGCTAATTAGAGTGGTTTACCCCTTCAAGAAACACAGTGTCCCACAGTGTGTTCACAGTGTGGAACACAGTACGAAATCACCTTCTCACTCTTAAATTCAAGCATTTAAACAGTGTGAATCACTTAGGCCTATTCACATATAGTCGACCATGTGAACACGCTGTGAACAGTCATACTGTTGAGGTGTCCACAGTGTGAAAATATCTTCACACCGTTGAATGTGAGCATTTTAACAGTGTGAATAATATTTTAACATAGTCCACTCTGTGAACACACTGTGATCACACTGTTCATTCCAGCAAGGTAAAGCGAAGCCCCAAAAGAAAGAAATAAGTTCAATACAATTAAGTTTCAAATTAGCCCCACCCCCCTTCTCAAATTATGCGTAATGTATAGATGTATTGCTCTCCATGCATAAAAGTCACATGCTGATAAATGTCATTATTCTGCTACCATGGAAATAACCTAATAATTATATTATCCCTTCTTATCATTTAAAAATGATCTGAAATATCATGTCTCGTGTCTGCTTCTACTATTTGGAATATTGGACAAGAGGCAGGCATCTGTGCACTCTAAAAAAAATGTTTACCCAATATTGGGTAAAATGGGAGCAAGCATGTTGGTTGGGTAAAGAGATACCGAATATTTTGTCTGGGCACTCTAAAAAAAGGTTTGCCCAATATTGGGTAAAATTGGAGCAAGCATGTTGGTTTGGTAAAGAGATACCCAATATTTTGTAAATTTGACGTGATTTTGCGTTGAAATAGCCAAATATGGGGTAAAAAAAATTACCCAGCAAACATGCATGTTCCCTTTCTACCCAATATTGGGTAAAATTTTACTCGGTGTTTTTAGAGTATGAGTAAAAGATGGATGCCAAAACCATCTCGTCCTCTTCATGTTAAAGTAAATAAGAATCATCAGCCTTGTATACCTCAAATCGGACCAGGTGGGTGTTTCATAAAGCTGTTCGTAAGTTAAAGGACAAGTCCACCCCAACAAAAAGTTGATTCGAATAAAAAGAGAAAAATCCAAGAAGCATAACACTAAAAATTCCATCAAAATCGGATGTAAAATAAGAAAGTTATGACATTTTAAAGTTTCGCTTAATTTCAGAAAATTTTTAAATGTAAATCTTGGTCATTATGCAAATGAGGATACTGATTGCGTCATCCACAAATTTCTTTTGTATTTCATTATATGAAATATGAAATATTCTAATTTTCTCTTCATTGTCAGTAGAAAACACAATTAATTTCTCCCTGAATATGTGGAATTAGCGTTGTTTGATACTATATGGTTCAGTCAAGTTGGTCCTTACTGTCAAATCTGTAAAAAATGAAATATTTTATTAATCAAACAATAAAAAACAAAAGAAATAGTGAGTGAGTGACATCATCGACTGTCTCATTTGCATGTCACTCACTTGTGCATATCACCGTTTCGTGAAAATTAAGCGAAAATTTAAAATGTCATAATTTTCTTATTTTACATCAGATTTTGATGAAATTTTCAGCATTATGCTAATTTGATTTTTCTCGATTTATTCGATTCAACATTTTTCTGGGGTGGACTGGACTATTAAGAAGGACTGGTAATCCTTTCTTGCGGTAAATGGTAGCTTCATTGGCGATGGTTTAGCGCGAGAGAAAGGATCACCAGTCGTTCTTAAAGTCGTTCTTAACTTACGAACAGCTTTATGAAACGGCCCCAGGTGGGTGTTTCATAAAGCTTTTCGCAAGTTAAGAGTAACTTTAAGAACGACTGGTGATCCTTTCTTGTGGTAAATGGTAGATTTATTGGTGATGGTTTTGCGCGTAAGAAAGGATCACCAGTCGTTCTTAAAGTCGCTCTTAACTTACGAACAGCTTTATGAAACAGACCCCGGGTTCCTTACCCATAATGCACCATTCTAAGCAGTTTAGTCTTCCAATAATGATAATGATAATAATAATAATTATAATAATATGCAACATTATATGGCGCTTAATACAAATATTTCTAAGCGCTGCATAATATTACCCCGGCTTTAGCACGGCTACCCTGATCGGGCGCATTGAGCATTCAAGAAATTCCTTCCTACCGGGTACCCATTTACCATAGTGTAGTAGGTTTCACGGTACACCATGTATCTTTCTTTACCATGTTTACAACACCTGGGTAAAGAGTGGCAAATATAGATAAACGCCAATATAGTCCCTCTTGAATAAGGAACTACTAATAATTCACTACTCTTTACATTCATACCACAAATATCATGATTGTGTTACATAATATTAGCAAAATGCGTACTCCTCTCACAACATTCATTTCCTTTGTAAACATATAGGCTTATTCTCTATGTTATTGATCGTTATCCGAGATGGTATATTTTAAGACTTATTATACATAATACACAGTCACTAAGAGAAAAAAATATTTTCTGTTAAAATAAATAGGAAAAAAAATATATCTCAACCACCAAATGCTTATACTTACACGTGTCCTATTTATACTCTATCCTTTTTTATTCTTTCAGTTATATTATATTATATTTATTCATGACGTACTGCTATTAAATATAGGCCTACTTTTGGTTAATAATTATTTCAAAATTTTATTGAAAATTTCCAATTCTTAAACTAATACGATGGAAACATTTCACTTCATTGATAATAGGATATAAAAAAAACTGCAGGTTTTTGTTCAGGTTTCCTTCAGGATCAAAATCTGAAGATTATAAATTCGAGACAATTTGTTTTGATTGCGTTGACCTTCCTTCAATGTACGTTCATACAAACTAAAGCAACGTTTTCATGGATAATTACATCATATTAACAGAATAACAATACTTGAAAGTATCTGAAATGAAATATGAAATATATAATTATAGTAAATTATATAGCATGGAATAAAGGAGACAATTACTGTGAGCCTTGGTGGATGGACATTCTTTCCAGTTGATATCAAAATACAGTATGAAATACACATACATCTAAACTGCGATTAATGGATACATAAAAAAACTGTACACGAAAGTGAAAATATCCAAATTTAAATTAATACACACAAATGCCATACATTCCAAAGAAAGCAACTATATACATAAACCCAAAGTAGATTGAGAAATATAATTTTCCCGTAGATGACTATTTTGACTAAGTTGTATCAAAATCATGCATTCGTTGTAATGTTGTTTATTGTTATGTATAGAAATAAAGTAGTTTATGTTAATATGTTAATGCTACATTTCATGGTCGAAAGATATAATGAAATGAATATGACTTGATAAAGAAAAAAAACTATACATAAAAACATTAAGTAAAGTGCAGGGATAGCAGAAGCGAGAAGTTTCTTGTGGCTAACTCGTATCGATATCCATGGCGATGCAATTAAAAAAAGAGGGATCGTTTCTGAGGAAGTAGGTCCTTAGAGTCCTCATTATATCCCTTTTATCTTCGTGAAATTGTTCATTTATCAAAGTTTAATATAGCTCCCACAAAAAAGACTCCTTTTACTTGTTAAGATTTTTTTTTTTTTTTTACAATGGCAATAATATCTGTGATGATGGCTCGTCTAGACTTAAGACGAGCTGCCGTCTAATGGATCCTGACTATTAAAAGGCGGCTCGGAAAGAAACAGAATTTTCAAGTATCCTGTTTGTCATCTTCTCTGGGGAGTAATTTGTGCTTCCATTATCCTCCATTTAAACTTAATAACAAGCAATAACCTAAAGAAGAGTGTTACTATTCCTGTTTAGTTCCGCCCCTTTCCGCCGACAATCTTAGCATTGCTTAGGGTGTACGTGCCGTGTTAGCTTCTTCTCCTTGATCAGTTGATGTTGACAGGAGAGATTACATTGTGCCACAGTGTGTTCACATTGGGGATCCACAGTGTGGAACACCATGCGAACTCACCTTTGCAATCAATGAGAGCATTTCAACAGTGTGAATCTCATATTCACATACAGTCGACCACGTGAACACGCTGTGAACAGTCACACTGTCGAGGTGTCCACAGTGTGAAAATATCTTCACGGTTGAATTTTGGGAAATTTAACAGTGTGAACATGCCCTAATGTTTTCACATAATCCACTATGTGATCTCAGTGTGACCACACTGTGTGACACTGTGTCATAACATACGTAGTCATTTCTTTAAAATTTCTTTCCGGAGGAGGAGAGGGAGGGAGGGGGGGGGGGGCAGGTGTTTAAAAAAAAAATCAAAATTCAAGGGAGGGGGGGGCGCCAGTGCATCATAGACCTCGATTTTTTTTAAATACAGAGCATGCATATAATTAACTTTCCCATCAATCTCCCACAAGTACTTTTGAAAAATAAAAACAATAAAAAATAATATAGGGAGCTTCGTGCTCAAGATCTTTGTATTTTAGTATCTATACTTTGGTATTGAAAAAAAAAACATGCTCAAGATCTTTGTCTTTTAGTATCTATACTTTGGTATTGAAAAACATATTCCTGTATCATGCTTTTATTAGTCAGATTAATGTTGGAAGAGGGGGAAATGTATCCTGCATAGTCTTCCATTCGCCTTCTTATGTCTTTAGAAACTGCGCTTTGCAGAATTATTAGTATATAGTGAAACGGTATATTGCTTCTTTTCATGCGCTTTAACATTCTATAAATTTTATATGGAGTAGAGAGCAAAAGCGCAGGCTCTTAAATGCACGCTATAAAAGTTTCATTTAGTGCTACTAATAGAGCGAAGATGATTTATCATGCATGCTCAAATAAATATATATTCATAGCACCTAAAGGAGGTTTGTAGACATTCAGCCTTGCCCTTTTATTGTATTACTTTTTAAAAATGGAGCCTTTTGCAATTCCCGTCTTTTTTTAGGTATGGGTTGACGCTGATTTGCATGAAAAAAAGAGTTGCAAGTGTCCATGTGTTACTTGTGTGATATATTGTTAAAAAAAACTGTGCACTAATATTGCACCAGAAAAAAATATTAATATACTTTTGCTTATATAATAATAATGATGATAATAATAATAATAATCCGATTTTATATAGCGCTTAATACATCGGAACGACGTCTCTAAGCGCTTTACAGATATACTATTACCCCGGTCATCAGATCCTGGATTGCCCGCATACAATGTATGCACCTTCTCCACTCCCTGGGGAGCATTCCAACAAGAGCTCCAAGACTCAATTGCTAGGCATACTACGTAGGCTTTCGCATCATACCCGGTACCCATTAAAACAATTGGGTGGAGAGTGGCAAAAAGTGGATTGACGCCTTGCCAAAGGACGCTAGGCCATGGTGTGATTCGAACACACAACCCTCTGAATACAAGGCGAGAGTCAGAACCGCTACACAAAGACGCTTCCACGTTACAACATTAAAAAACAGTTAAAAATAAAGTGTTGTCGATGTCCATAATTCTGAACGATATGATACACAATACACATCAAAGTTCAGGCTCTCTTTTTAAGTAATACTCTTAGTAGAAACCAACGTTGTTAATCAATCTGTCAGTTTTAAAAAAATCGATATATGAAGAGTTTAGTTGCAAAAGGGGTTAGGTCCACTTTGGACCATTCCGAGAAAAACCATGTTTTTTATTCTCACTTATTGCAATATTCTTATGAGAAACTAAATTGTCATGATGTACTACCCTATCATGTGAACGTAAAATTGGGTATAAAAGAAATCTACCTGTCTTCAATTTTTTTCTATATATTTTTCAAAAAATTGTCTTTGTGGACCTAACCCCTTTTGCAAGTAAACTGAAATGAATCCAATCTCTTTTGATTCACGTTTTCATATGAGTTTCAAATTTTCTTTGGTATCATCAGAGTGACTAAAAATTTAGAGGTTTAGAGACAGAAAACAATAAAATTTATGAAAAATTGACCTAAACCCCTTTGACAAATGAGTTCTTCAGAAGAGTTTTGTTGCAAAAGGGTTAGGTCCACTCCAAGAAAATAATTTTTTTAATTCTCCCATATTGCAATATTCTTATGCGAAACTGAATTTTCATGATACTCTTCCATGAGAACATAAGATTGGGTATAAAAGAAATCTACCTGCCTTCATATTTTTCATGATATTCTTTTCCAAAAAAAATCTGTGTGGACCTAACCCCTTTTGCAACTAAACTGAGATGGACCTAACCACTTTTGAAAAAAGGTGATTTTTCTTTGCCATTTAATAGGAATTTCAACTTTTCTTTGGTATCATCTTATAGAGCTACTAAAAATCTATACATTGAGACATAAAAATCAAATTTGATGAAAAATGGACCTAACCCCTTTTGCAAGTGAGCTCTTCATATTGTACTGTGTATTAAAACTGTCATAATCGCGTTTAAGTATTTTTGCTAATTATACCTGCACGTCTGTCGATTCTTAACATCCTCCTCTTTAAAGAAGCAAACATATAGATATATTCACATTCCCACTTATACCATATTTACATATGACTTGGTTAGAGTGTTGAATCATCAAGCAGGGTCGAACGCTGCGATGAGGGCAACTGCGATCGCGTTTATATTATACTGAAACAAAAAAGGCGAGTTCGACACGGCCCACGGATCACGACATCACAAATATATGCCGTGTTTGACCTCGGTCATGCGGGTTCGACACGGCTTTTTGTTAACACACGAAAAATAGGCGTGTCTGACCCAGTTTACACAGTGACTCGGCACGGGGATTCGACACGCGAACCATGCTCAACACGGCAATTTTTATTTTGGCGGATCAAAAAAGTCGTGTTCGACACCGTGGTGGCTCGCGGATCACACCGATCGCGTTTACACAGCATAAAATTGCCGTGTTGAGCATGGTTCGCGTGTCGAATCCCCGTGCCGAATCACTGTGTAAACACTGTCTTTTGCAAATACTGACCGCTTTGTCCTGGGGAGCGTTTCATCAATATTTTCATCCGACAAGTTGTTAGATCTGACATCTTTCCATGATTTTGATTGGCTGAGAGGCACTGTTCCTATGGTAACTGTCGGATAAAATTGGACTTGTCGGATAAAACGTCCGACAAGTCCTTTCATGAAACACCCCCCTGAGCTTTCAAAAAGTCACTTGCTCTTACACTGAAATCAGGAAAAGCACTGTGAAGAAAACAAAAATATTTCCTTTTTTCCAACAAGAGCAAAAATATGCCTCTGCAGTTTATTAGTTTATTAATAATTTCTATCATAGACATATTGCTCCCTTCCAATGATATTACACCTCTCCCAATCTCATCAGCTATTCCTCATTTTCCAGACCTTTTTTATTTATTACTTTCTCTCCGTGTCATATTAAACAGCGATTATTGCTTATTTTCCCGTTTCCAAGGCGACGCACATTGGCAAGCAAATATAATATCCTGATGAAAGTGACGTGCAAACACTAGGATGTCATTCCGCACCTTGTATACATACCACAACGATCTAACATTCTCATCGTTATTGAAAATACAAACAATTCAATCCTGAAACATGCAAAACACGCGACCAATATCGACACTTTGACAAATGAGTTCGCAGCGCCATATTCTTTAGTTTCGACGTTCTGGTAACTTCTTGTTTTGATCGAGCGCGTTTACGTTTATAATTTGATTCATATCAAATCATGGTGTTTGCATTTCATATTAGGATGCAGGCATATTTTTTTCACCCCGTTTTCGGTTAGAAATATCCTTATTCTAACCGTGCCTTGTGATGGTTTATTTTTTCCAAGTAAGTTTTCTGAATTTCAAGCTATTATCTAAATAATAATTAAAGAATGAAGTAGTTTAAATTAAATTTGTCCACCAACCTCACTAAGTTGTTGCACTTTTAATGCTAAGCTTTAAAAGTATTATGGTTATTTTATGAAATAGTCCTGATTTTTTTTAAATATAAATCTCCTTTGACTCGTCTCCTTGCATAATGATGAATATAAAGTGTAATCATTTGTTTTTAAATATTCAGTAATTACCACAAGATTACATGAATATCACGATATAAAGAGAGAGGTAATACACTCTGAAAAGGTTTACCTAATATTGGGTAAAATGGGAACATGCATGTTGGTTGGGTAAAAAGATACCAAATATTAGAGAAAAAAATTACGCAATGTTGCGTTGAAATTCATCCTTAAAACATGCATTTTGCCCAATATGGGTGGAGCGTTGTGGCCCAGTGGATTAGTCTTCTGACTTTGAAACAGAGGGTCGTGGGTTCGAATCCGAGCCATGGCGTAATTTCCATCAGCAAGAAATTCATCCACATTGTGCTGCACTCAACCCAGGTGAGGTGAATGGGTATACCTGGCAGGAATTTATTCCTTGAAATGCGAGTGCGCTGTAATCTTAGTAATTACGGCTGCCAAGCTACAGCTGGGGTAATAATATCCAAGTCCTTTGGAAGCGCATAGAGACATTATTCATAATGTGATGTGCGCTATACAAGAACTGTATATTATTATTATTATTATATGGGGTAAAAAAAAACAGCAAACATACATGCCAATATTGGGTAAAAAATTTACTCAGTGTTTTTAGAGTGTAAATATCATCGCAAGACGAGGAATTAACTCAAAGTGAGTGATTATTTGCCAATTATCGTCAGTATGATCATGACGATAGAATAATTGACCGAATTTTCAAACAAATTTCACAATATTCAGCAGCTTACTATCGCCCAGACATAACGAGTTTCAAAGGAATGATGTACAGTAAATGATTTTGGAGTGCTTCGTCTGACGTTACAAACAACCAATATTATCAAAATTGAAAGAAAAAAAACGTTTCCCGATCGCATTGCATGGAGTTGTTATATTATGACATAAACATGCATACACACATACACGAACACCCTCCCGCACACACACCCTTACACACACATTATATATATATAATACCACACACTCACACACGCACATGTTTAGATAAGATTTCAGAATTATATCCATTTGTAATAAAAAAAATATAGTGAAATAATGAAATTGAAAATAAAACGTGTTTTCTTTTTTCATATATTTTGTGCTCATGCATTTAAATATATTTATATTCTTAATTTTGTGGGAAAAGAATTGCCATGTTTTTTTTCCTGATTATAGTATTATAGAAGTAAAAAAGAAAATGTTACGTGAGCCTGTCACCATTTCAAAATTTGGATTTGTTTATTGGGAATGAAAATTTTTAAAGCATTTATCCTGAAGCATATATTAGGAAATAGTAAAAAAAAATCGTGTTGATAGTTATTGAAATACCATTATGACATTGCTCGAGATATCTTGAATCGAATGATAATTCATTTACAGTTGTTTGCAAGAATGTTAAAATGTAAAGTGACTTTTATTTCTCAGCCTCAATAGGAATAAAAATTCAATTCTGGTTTCAGGGACCTTCCTCATGATTGCACCTACTAAATTATTGAATGATAACACTTTCATCCTTTTCATGGCCTCGCTTGAATGATTCCATTCTTGTCAAACACAAAACAAAGTCATTCTTGTACAGTAATTCCAGCGGTGCATTTCAATTTATGCCTTAAAGTGCGCATGATATCCAAGTATTCTCTTTATCTTCGACTCGGCTTGAATTTCAGGATAGTAATAAAAGTAATTTCCTAAAAGCCAGACTCATTCACCGTAGATAAATAGCTGAAGTGTATTTGAACCTGATCACATCCCGAGCCAGACAATGATTGCATTTCAAAATATATTGTCATTTTTATTTTTTGATATTTAAAAAAATATATATAGTATAGTCACAAGAGCTCATGGACAATAGCTAGTTGGATCGACACACCTTTCCTACTCTCAACAACAGGCCTTTTCTTGTTTTGTTTCTTCATTTTAGGATTTTCTGGATATTCAAAAAAATATATATAGTATAGTCGCAAGAGCTTATGGACAATGGCAAGTTGGATCTACTCACCTTTCCTATTCTGAACAGTTTGTTCTTCATTTTTCTTTGTTCTCTGTGAAAGTCGACGATTGCAAACCTGACCTTGGCTAAACGTATTGCCAAGACAAACATATCCTCTCTCTAATTATTGTCCCTTATAAAGTAAAGCATGAGTAGTTTCAAGACTAATTAGCTTACAAACACACACACGCACACACATGCGTACTATTTCTTCTCCGACCACCACGCGTAGACACACACACACCCTCCACGCTCGCACCCCCACACACACACCCTCATCCACATGGTACATGGTTTCAACGAAACTCAAAGGCCCGTATTCTGAAGTCAGGTTTAACTTAATAGACCACGGTCTAATTCTGTGCTGAAATTATGGAGAGCCAAAAATTCTGTTTATATTTTATATTTCTTATGTTTACTATTTTGTTTCCTTTTGCTTTCATAATGCTTCGAAATACTTCAGTTATCATTCCCACACAATGGAGGGGGGATCATACGAGTTGATAAATTGGATGTGTACCGTTAGGGATTTGTACCCAATTGGCTCTCCATGGTTAAACCACAACTAATTAAACCAGGGTTTAATTTAAACCCGAGTTCAGAATACGGGCCATAATATACTTCGATGGACCTCGTAGGCCAATTATTCATGTTCCATATATCATCATCCTCCTCTGACCTCCTCAGCACTGTAATTATTATGATTAGTATCGGTTCAATTATTAACATCGTTGTCATGACAACCACTTTTTTGGCCGCTGAATAGTGTGGGCCTACGTTCTTATTTCTGTTTTTAGTATAAATATGTCGACCTCTTTTAGTTTTAACAACACTTCGTCCTCTTACCATAGATCTACTAATAGTAGTCCAATGATTTAACAAGACCACATCTACATGTACTTTCAAAACCGATGCCTTTCACGCTTAAATGCCGCTCTGTGGAAAGATACTTCCGCCATACTCTATCAATCACGCGCGATTTCTTTCGTAGAAGTGGTCCCTCGGGATATCCTCAATAGGCAATTCTCGTTGCTCACAATTGCACTAATTGCTTACAGAGCTCTATCGCTTCACTAACAATGATTCCAATGAGAAATTTCAAAATAATTTAGAGAGAAAATTAATATAATCTGATACACATGTATGTATGTGTGTATGTATGCATATATATATAATTATGAACCATCACTTGCCCAATTCATTACGTGTAAAAAGGAAGTGAGATTTTATTTGGCTTTTTCATATTTGTATTGATATTCTACTGCCAAGAGTATATTTTCATTTGTATTCTCATTTGTATTTTATGCTGTTTCTATCCTCAACATCGACTGAAGCATTTAAATGAATAGTCCGCGAAAAATGGAGAAATTTCGCGATAGAATGAAGACATTCGTCGATAAGTTAAAATAATAGCTTTATTTCTAAAAAAAGCCTTTTCCCTCTTTCTGCTTAAGCACCCCACCCCACTGTATTGTTCGCTAAAAATTTGTTTGGAATTTTGGATCAAACTGTCTGGGTTAGGTCAGCCGAGACAAAGAATAAATAGACAATATAGGATAAGGAAGATAAATATTTTTGTTCATTCAGAAAAAGCATTATTGAATTTCGAGACCAAGTAATACGGTAAGTCGGCAACCCACTTAAGGACGTTCCACAGTTAAAATGAAGTCCATGTCATTTTCACAAAATTTTGCAGAGAGTTACTTTGGTATCTATGCATTATTAAAATGCAAAAGATAATATAGGTTCGTGTACTTATTCTTTTTCTACGGATCTTCAAAGTCGCCGTATTTGAATGATATGAAATGTTGCGCAATCAAGAGAATTATGCCTCTCTTAGACCTCACGAATTCACCAAATGAGTTTAAGTCAATATATATCATGGAGACTCTTCACAATAAAGAAACAGGATGAGGATAGAACATATAACAACAAAATAGGGGGTGAGAGAAGTGGAGGGAGACATATGTAGGTATCTGTATACGTACGGAGAGAGGGATCAGTTGAGCAATGAGAGAGAAAGGGATGTAGGGAGAAAGATAAAAAGGACAACGGGCAGAAGAAGAGGAATTATCATTAGCTATTCGTACACGCAAATAACAAATAATATGCAACATTAATTTTATATAGCGTTTCATCCAATGTTTCTAAGCGAGCGCTGCATACTACCATAACTTTAATTAGCAAGGCTTTATAGCACTACATTTTAATTCCAAAGAGCTATTCACAAAACGGAAAAATTGATAACTATTGGTGCAATTTTTTAGGACGTGCACGCGTAATATTGAAAAATTGATGAAAATCGTGGGATTACTCATATTTTGACCAGACCTCTTAAAAGTACACTTGAGAGCATCACCCATGGGCGGAAATCCCAGGGGGACACGTCCCCCCTACCAAAAATAGTAGGAGGGACACAATATCAAATGTCCCCCTACTATTTTTTATCTTTTATGATGGAGAAAAATTCATCACTCATTATCAAAATAATACATGTATTTTGGACTAACATTTCGTTTTTTTTTTTTTTTTTGCTTGTCAATTTTTTCGGGTTAAAATAACCTTACGCTTTAGGTGATAATTTATATTTGATTTTTATATTTTGTATGCTAGGAATTTTACACGACATTATCAATTGGATTTAGCCCGGCGCCATTTAAGAACGACGCCTGCCAAGAATTTAATAAAGCCCCCAAACTCTCTCGATGTTATTGCGATCTTTTGCACGCAGAATAAATTGAATTGGACTTCGTTAGTTTTTTTTCTAAATTCACAATGCTCCCCTTATAAGTTGCACTTTATTGGAGTGAAAGTAGTTTGTGCCTTCAAGCTAACTCACCATGCAATCATTTGATATTTCTCAATGATTACGAAAGAATAAAATGTCTCTCATCGGTTTATTCGAGTCGGTATGAAAGTGGGAGCGCTTGAAGCCGCAAATGCACTCTATATCATCAGGTGTAAAGACAGTATTGACAGCAACCGGCAGCCCGCTGGCATTTGGAAAATAAGAGGAAAGCAAGGAGAATCAATTGTATGAATTTTTTTACGATTGATAAGACAAAACGTGAATTATTTCCTCCCCGTGTGGCATCGTCAACTTGCTAAAAGGTTTCTTTCGAACTATGCATGAAGGAGATTCAACCCACACCATTTCCATACTGTCCAGGAAATGTTTTGTTTTTTTTTGGAGGGGGGGGGGGTAAATTATGTTATATAACATGTATAATGAGAGAAAAAAATCCGATTCTAAGGACAAGGCAATAAAATTACCATCTAAAACTTTGCTCCTTATTACCATCTAATCACAATTTTAAGATTCAGGAATACATTATACAGGATCTGACAATGCAAGGGAAAAGTTAAAGGATTAACTATTAACTTATGAAATTCAATGTAGCCTCGGTTGGAGAATACAATTTCTAATGTCGAATGTTTTTAGGTTTACCATCGGTTTGTATAAGCATTTTCAATTATTTTTAGAGTATCCAGTATTTTGACGATGGGACCTATGCAAATAGCTTTAATTTGACACGGTGGGCAGAGTTGAAGAGATACATGTACGGAAGATGGGCAGAGAGATAGGACTAAAGCGAGAGAGTGAGAGAGAGAGAGAGAGAAAGAGATACAGACAGACAGAGAGACAGAGAAAGAAAAGGACAGACAGGGGGAGGGTTGCGGCGATGGACCCCAATATTTTACCAAGGGAAAAGGCTTGAGGGAGAAAAAAAAGAGAAAGAAAAGGGAAGAAGATGTGAGATAATACATTATGTTATTATGTAAAAAATTATCACAGAATTAGAATTTTATCTTAAACTTGTTAAAGGTGGAAATTTTTCGTAGCTCGATTCGCTTGTTTGCAGTTTTTATAGCAACTTGGACCCATTAGCTCTGTCTGACCCCTACTTATTTATTTATTTATTTATTATTATTATTATTATTTGGGGGGGGCTAATTACGCCACTAAGCGGGAGGGGAAAGAGTTGGAGAGAGGGGGAGGGGGAGGGGGAAAGGCAGACAGAGTGGGTGAGAGTGAGAAAGAGATGGAGGAGGTAAACATGGTGCTAAAAGGAAGATAATATGATTTGAAATCCTCGGCTGGCTTTTGAACGATTATTCGTCCCAATCGTCCAAAAGGAGAACAATAATATAAACACATGAAATACGATGCTCCCACTTCACCTGTGTTGTTCTACATTTCTTCTAATACCATCGCATATTTCTTAAAAGCTTTTTATCATGCACATGCCAGAAATATTATTATCTCTACTTGTACCATTTTATCACAAACAATCGGATGCGCTAGATATCATAACAATGCAAATGTCAGAGGGTTCAACTTTACGTAGGAAATTTAAACCTTTGCATTTGAACACTTAACTATATTGCTTTTAATGGAAGGCCACTTCTTAAAATAGTAAACACACGTAGGATTCAAACAAAGCATATATGCCAAGAATGCGGAATTCACTACTATTGGTTAGGTTTTCTGGTTGTCTTGGCAACTGTATTTTTCCTCATCTTTACAATGCATGTAAACACAGGGTATGCGTTGATTTTTTGAAGTAGTGAAAAGGGGGAAAATTTTTTTTTTAAAGTGAAGGTTTAAAAAAAGAGGTGTCGGTCGTGCAACTATATAAAACATGACATCACATTTCCAGGTCGTCTCCCACCTCCTCCATATCAAAATGTACAAACTGCTCCCCTGTACATAAATTGATATTCATAATTTCACCACCTTGTCGTAAATGTAATTAGAGTCTATTCCAATTTGATTTATGAAAGAAGTAAAAACAATTAAAAACAAGTTTTACTGTCGTAAATGTAATTAGAGTCTATTCCAATTTGATTTATGAAAGAAGTAAAAAGAAAAGCATTTTTTTTTTGCCTTTTTTTGTTTGGGCTGAGTTTTTGCCTAGCATAGGAAGAGACGTCGAGGGATCCTTTATACCGTAGTCCTTAACCCTATTTTAACTGGGCTATTTCAGACCAGAATGTACTCAGATCTCGGCTGCTGATCGCGCGATCGCCGCGAAAATTTGCACGCGCGTAGAGCCGGATGTAAACTGCAAGACTGTATAGTAAAATTTTCAAAAAGTTAATTGTTTGTATTTTGTTTAATTAATTAATTATGGAAATAAGCGTATGCGATTTGCCCTATTTTTGTGTGTTTATGTTTTATCTTTAACTCACTTTATATAACTAGTAGAATGTTATTTTTTTTTAGAGTATCAATATTTACATTTCTACATTTCTAACAAATATCGACAACAAAATTGCCGAAATGTAATAATAAATTATCTATGTATTTCATTGTTTTTTAATTCTTGTGTATTTCTTTGTTTTTTCCGATTAACTTTGTCGGGGACCCTTTAATAAATAGCATAAAATAAATCCATTAAAACCGAAAAAAGTAAAAATAATGATTTTTGGATCAAAACCAATATTTGCAATGACTTTGTACACGGAATCACGTTTTTTTGAGCAATTTTGGGTCTGACATGCGCTCACGAAATGTTGCATAATAATAGAGCCGCATACTCGGAAGATTTGAAACTAAAAAGTCAGTGAGCGGCGCGGTCAAAATATCCCCCCCCCCATTAGATAAGGATTAAGTGAAATTATGACGTTGCCGAAGACTAAAAAACGTCTAGAAAGTATTGATACATTAACAGACATGAAAAATATTCGTCCCCATAGGCATAATGTGCAATCCATATCTAAAGGACCTTTTATTCAAAACATTTCAAAAACATTACAAAAAAATGAAATAATTAATATTAATGGAGCATTACCTTTTTCTTTTTCCAATAAATTTTAAAACATATCGATATGACAATATATGAAAGTGTATTTCATCTGTTTTCGCTGTTGATCATTATCCTTTTACCATTTTCATTTCCACAACCGCAGTATAGTAGTTAACTCCTGCGTGATAACATGATTTAAATAACCTCTAGGATCGATGAACACGTTAGTTGTGGATTCCGAATTGTTCTCATCTTTCGCTTGGCGGGAAAACGCCTTCTAGAATTACGGTAAAGCAATTTCCAAAATGGAGCAGTAATTGTATAAGCCTGGCGCTGAATTCTTTCTTTATGTATATCTCATTCGAAACGTGTCAAGTAATAAAGTTTGGATCAAAGTTAAACGAATTAATCTAGGGCACAGAGAAGAGAGAACAGATTTTATGCTTCTACGGAGTTATGCTTGTCACAGTGAAATATAATATGTTTTGCGTGCAGATGGCTTGTCAGACACCCTGAAACTTTTACGAGCAAGGAAGTAAAAACAAACAAACAAAAAAGGGAAGAAAATAGAGAAAGTGAAATGAAAAATGCTGAAATAGATTCTGTTTTCAGAATATATTGTACAGATCAATCAATGAATTATATTTTGGTACATGAAATGTCCAAATGTTTTACTCGCTACCATATTTTCTTTTATTGAAAAAAATAACAGAAATTGTACCATATATTTTGTTATTGAAAAAAAAAATTACAGAAATTTTGCCCCTTGCGTCAGGTCTGACCCCCAAAAAGGTTTTTTGCTCATTTCGCCAATGAACAATGGTACAATATATTGCCCGGCCGGATGATGGGCTATGGTCATGATCGTACAACGGCAATTTGAATTAAGTTCCCCTTACGATATTTTGTACGACATGTGGCCCCAAGGAGAATGTTCTTCAACGACATTTCAATCGAAGATGCATCAGTGGTCCTTGGCCATCATTGTCTTTGGAAATTAGGGTTAGGAGGAGCTTTGTTATTTGCAGAACAGAATAAATGCAGAAAATAGGGGTATTATATACAGAGAAATCTGGGCCCCGTCTTACAAACAGTTGTGATTGATCTGATCATTCACAACTATGGAAAGCCAGCAACGTCAACATCTAAAATGCTTGTTCGTTCAAAATATTTTCTAGATATGATGTACATTTAAAAATTTATCATTTTCTTGACAATTTGGTGTTCTCGTCTTTGTTTACAAAGGACATTTTGCAAATTTTCTGTAGAAAAAAATATGACACTGATGGATTTGCACAGAGTTACGATTGATTCGAGCAATCGTAACTCTTTGTAAGACGGGTCCCTGGGTAGGTAACTCAGTATATTACTCCAAATGACGTCACCGTTAGGTTGTCTAACCTCCCCGATCAGAATCCCCAGACACGCCAATGGTGGGGGGGGGGGGTCCGGGCTCACCACCAAGACACACCTTCTGGGAGACCAATCTCCAAAACCCGGGTTCCAGTATCACAAAGAGTTTGAACTCTGGTATCTTTGCCATTATGGTATTAACTGCCATGGTAACAGGACCCAGCAGATGAAAGAGGGGGGATGTTTCACAAAGATTTAAGTGTGACTTTGAGCCGCACATAAATGCCTAGTTGCGTGCGGTATAAATGGCTTGACCGCATTGGTCAGATCGTGCCATGAGGACGCGCACTACTTTAAGTGCTACTCTTACCGTGTTTACACGCTGCATTAAAAAAAGCCGATTCTGCATCGGCTTTTGGTTCTGAACCAAAAGCCGATCACATGTAAACACGGTAAATATAGGCCACCGCACACCTTATGAATACCATGGACCATGCGAAAACCTACCTTCAAATCTATGACTGTGCTTCAATCTTTATAATAAAAAAAGTGAATGTAATATCTAGTCATAATGACGTCATTACAATCGTATGATTAGTTACGATTTGAAACTAATTTGACCTTTACTCCAAAATTAAGGCTTGCAGTCATCCCAAATTGTTATATGTGTATTCTTTCTTCAGTTACTTTGAACCTCAAATAAAAATATACTTTTCATTCAAATTTAGAGAAAATGAGCAAAATGCGATTTGTTCCAAATTGGATCGTGGACCAGTCCTAAGGTGTGCGGTGGCCTCAAGTCTAAGTCATACTTAGATCTTTGTGAAACACCCCCCCCCCCCTGTTTCTTCTTGATGAAACGGGCCCCAGGCGCCTTTTCCTGGAAGTCCAGGAGTCGCGGAGAGTTCCCCTCGGTCGGGGGAAAGTCTCTGAGACGTCTCAAGTAGTTGCATCGACGTCTCAGAAACAAGACAATATCCACCATTATTGAGGCAGGATCGAGACGTCTTCGAGGTCTCTTGGAGTCGTGGAATAGTCTACGAAAAATGCATCACAAAAAACCCAATCAAACGTGCTTTCTTTTCCTGAAATAAATCATTAGCGACGAAGAATAGTCTACGAAAGATGCATCACAAAAAACCCAATCAAACGGGTTTTTTTTCCTGAAATAAATCATTAGCGACGAAGATTTGTGGAGACGTTTTGTAGACATCGCGGATATTACTTCGGGGAAAGAAAGTTTCGGTAGAAAACTAGTCCCAAACTAGTTTCAAGTCCTTATGTCCGTCTACCGCGAGACGTCCCAACATCCCAGTTTAATACACACCAGCTTTCAACCCCCCCCCCCTAACCAAAACATTATCCTCCCCGCTCCTACCACCCGGATTACCGTACGCACTCTATCTTACAGGACGACATAAACTAGAACATCCATAACAAAATACAATCGAAGGATGTTTGAGTGGATTTGGCCGTCTGATATGATAATAATGTTCCACATAATTGACCAAGGAATAACGATCCGGGATTTTGCAATCCCGTAGAATCTACATCTTATCCGTCTGAGGTGCGCCAAAGTGCTATTTTCCATGCATAAATTTACACATTGTCTACCACATTCGCGGTCTCGCGGGACAAAAGGCGTTACAACACAATCAAGTTTTAATTGGATCTTAATGTCTCCCTCGGGCCTTGGGGGCGATGAAACAAAATGAGAATTTCGGATCGAGCTCCATTTTCCTACTTTCTATCCGTCAAACCAACTTTCGAAAAACAACCCAGAGGGTTATTTACATACATATTGGTTTTAGGCAGGGGTCATACATGGTGGCCGGAGGTTGCAAAGTTTGTATAACAATTAATCTAAACTTTATTTAACATGACTGTGTTATGTACCCGCACAATTCTCTACCAAAATGGGCGTGGTTATCACGAGCGTCGATGCCCAAACTTACGTGAGATAAACTCTGATATTAGGATTCATAACAATGATAATTATAACACAAGTTACATTAATATAACAATTTTGCGTTTCTAAGCACTTTACACATAAATCATTGTCACCCCGGTCATTGGATCGTGGAATGCCTACAAACAATGTGTGCACTTCCTCCACTCCCTGAGAAGCAATCCATTAAGGGTATATATCAATATTTGGTTGATAGACATACTACATGGGCTTCCGTGTCCAATGGCCCGAATTCACAAAGGTGGTTTTGCAAACCGACGGTTGAATCCATGGTTTATGTAGATTTCCTATATAAATTACGCTAATTTAGCGCGTATCGGGCGCGTGTATAACAAATGTCCAATGCTGATGCGCGCTTTTGTCACAGTGCGCCAAATTGACGCTTGTTACCATGGTAAGATACGCTATTTTATTCATGAGTCCAGTGTTTGAAGAGTGGACTCATTATTCAAAACAGTGGACTCATGAATAAAATAGCGTGGATAACCACGGCAACAGGCGTCGATTTGGCGCAGTAAATAAGCGTAATTTATACAGAAAATCTGCATAAACCATGTACTCAACCGTGGGTTTTCAAAACCACCTTTGTGAATTCGGGCCAATATGTCGTTTGTCCAGAGTCACGGACGAAACTGTCCTTTCGATTTACCTCAGGCTCCTGATGACACATGACACACTGACCGCTCTGTCCAGGGATGATGCCTTCAAAATACGCCATTCTAAGACTCTTCTTGATCTTATCCCAAGACTCTCTTTCTTCTGCTCCACTCTTGCTAGGTCGTACATCTGTATTAGCTTGTGTATTATCTGCTTCTGCTTGAAGTGGCTGCTCTTCTACATAATACATGTTATCTGCTAATGCAGGTACAAAAGTGGATGTATGTTGATTCATTGATGGAGGCCGAGGACTGATGTATCTGTTGCAAATCCGCCCATTTCGAATAGTGGTGACTTTCAACCGTGGTTGCTTGAACTTGGGCATCTGAAAAACCAAAGTCAGAAAAGCACACATACTTGAAATGATTTTGGTGGCCCCTAACAGCCACCATAAGTGAGCCTTGGTACTAGCACTCATCCTATGTACAAGTTTATGATATTTTTGGTCTCCATGGCCTGTATTCTGAAGACAGGATTAACTTTACCCACGGTCTAACTCTTTGCTAATTATGGAGGGCCAAAACGTGAAAATGCTGTTTATATTGCACCTCTCTTACGTTTTAAATTTTATTTGTTGTTGCTTTCATAATGAAAAGAATACTTAAAGGGGAATCCAACCCAAATAAAAACTTGTTTTTATAAGGAAAAGAAAAATCAGACAAGTTGATAGGTGAAAGTTTGAATAATATTGGACAAACAATAAGAAAGTTATGAATTTTTAAAAGTTGTAAATATTGGTAATCACTATACCCATGGAGACTTCAAATTGGCCGCATATGGGATGTCATAGTGATGTAAGGCAAGGACTACTCTTCCATGTACTCCAATACATTATTATGGCTAAAATGTCATTTTTCCCAAAAGTTTTATTTCAAATCACATTTTTCTTTCATGAGGACATAAAACAATATACTACCTGGGTTATATTTAGATTACTGCCCCAGGGGAATGGGTACTTAGAAGAAAACCACAAATCTCTGATAATAAAGTACATGGCCTATGGGAAAGTTGTCCTTGTCCCTTGTCATAATTTACTTACCCAGTTGCCATTTTGAAATCTACATAGTATTAATGATCTCAATTTTAAAGCAGCTATAACTTTCTTATTGCTTGTCGAATTTCTTTCAAACTTTCACCATTCTGTTTAATTTACCTTTCTCCTTCCCATCACAACATTTTATGGCCAAGGCTGGATTCCCCTATACTTAAGAATACTTCAGTTTCATTCTCAGACAATTGTTATAAACAATTTGAGTGCCAAATTAGTTAATAAATTAGATGTGTAGGGGAAGGCGAGGTAAGTTCAGCATAGGGGCAAGTTGAGCCACCACCCCCAGGTCAATAATGAATGAGTCAGACATTGTGGTGGTGTCATGCATGGATGACCCATTACATAACCCACCACAGTGTTTTCAACTTTGAAATAAAAAGTACTTTTTTAGAGGAAAAAATACAAATTTCAGCCAAAAAAGTAAAAAAGGGTGTGAAATAGATCTTTTCTTTTTACCCGCACACATCTTTAAATATAATAAAGAAATAAGAACAATATTTTTAGACCAGGTATGGATTCTCATTCTTGTCATAGTCTTTTACATGATAGATGCATAAGAAATGTGCAGGGGCGGAAATCTCTCTCAAAAGGTAGGGGGGACAAGGGGCTGGAAAATTTGACAAGCAAAAAAAAAGGTTATCACCCCAAAAGTAAGGTCATCTAGTTCTCAAATAGTGCAAAAATACATGTTTTATTTCGATTTTGAATGATGTATTTCTTACCATCATAAAATACCACAAATAGTAGGGGGGACATTTGATATTGTGTCCCCCCTACTATTTTGAGTAGGGGGGACACGTCCCTCCTGGGATTTCCGCCCATGGAAATGTGTGGATGTGAAAATACTGCATCAAGTTCGAACTGGGGTAATTTGTGCCAGCCAACATGAGGCAAGTTGAGCTATGGGAATTCTTATGGTATGGTACCGTATGATAAAAAAACAAACCTTAAAAAGCCATTTATATGTAGGCAGAAAGGAGCAAATTCACATGACATTTTTTTTACTTTTAGAGGATTTAAGTATTTATAGAGAATTAGCAAGTGAAAAGACTTTAAAAAAAGAAATGACATGCTGATTCTTCCCACATACATTTTGTACATAGTTTTTGTGGCACAACTTACCGCACAGATCGGGCAAATTGAGCCATTTGACATCGCTTTTTCAAAGATCTCAATGACTTTCAGTATGGGGGTAGAAAATTATATATAGGTGAAAAATATTTCCCAAGAATCAAATTTAAAGGCAAGGTCAATTCTAACATGCAAAATGCAAAAAGTGTCACAGCTTACCCCGCTTTCCCCTACTGTTATGGATTTGTGCCCCAATTGGCTCATCATAGTTAAACCACGATTTTAAAGGGGTGATCCAGGCTGCAGATATTTATATCTCAATAAATAAAGTAAAATTAACATAGTATTCATGCTAAAAGTTTGATCAAAATCTGATAATCACTACGAAGTTATAGAGTTTTAAAGATTTTTTTTAAAGTTCTAGGTATGTGGTCATGAATATTCATGAGGTGGGCTGAGTAAACCTTGTACTATATTTTGATACACCAAATTAGGTTTATTCAAAATGTTTCTAGCAAGAACTAAAACAATTGGATTTAGATTATGCTATTTATTGCTGAAATATATTTCATCATTATCGAAACACACAATTTAGAAATATTTATGGAAAAAATTAAAGAATTATGTTTTCATGTTAAAACATCAGCACACCTAATGAATATTCATAAAGACATGCGCCTAGAATTGTTTCACCAACATTTGTTATTAAGTTTTGATGAAATTTTCAGCATTTTGCTCTGAGAATTTTACTCTATTTAAATATAAAAGCTTCAGCCCGGAGTATCCCTTTGGCGGAGGATTAAGGCCTCAACACCCACCCCCGGTCCATTTCTGTATCTATAATTCTGTTCTTCCCATTTTAAAGTTTTAAAGTTCCCCCTTTCTGGATGGAGGGGGAGAGCAAGGCCCTTCGAGCCCTGAATCTGTTCTCTATTTTATGTATGTTCTTATCCCCCTAGTTCCCCTTTCCTTCAATTTCCTTAATTCATCTGCTTCTTTTCCCTCCCAACGTGCGTAACGCAAAGCACCATCAGTGCATGTAGTTTGCAATACCACGTACCCCAGGCAAACACATAGTTTAGTCAGTTCGTTAGACCCCCATATCAGGGTTTAGGCACAACCCATCAAAACATAATTCGATTCCCTCCCCCCCCCCCCGAACGTAACCAAGCATGCCGAAAGTCTATAGTTACTCTAACGTTAGCTCTAAGCTCCGCAGTATATAGTATAAAGGAACCACAAAAAACAAGAAACAGGAACGGACCCCAAAGTAATACTTACAGTTCAGTTCTCAAATAATAATAAAGTACCACTGGCAGACGATGTACTTGCAAAAAAACTAGCGAACTTGGTCGCGTTGGTCTTGGACGAAATCAACGCATGCACATGGGTTCGGTAAAATGGCGATAGTGTTTACGAAAATGGCGATGTGCAATATGCAACTGGCGGGTGTTTCAATGAATGGTGCCCAATATTTTATGTTCAATGAAAATGTGATGCTATAAGAGATGTGGGACGATACTTTCCAATTCAGATTGTGATGTTAAAATAACAGTTTTCATTCCGAGGACCCTCTTCCGACCACATAAATTTTCCTTTCATTGTATGATTCTTCAAATAACATTGTCAAACTTTATAAAAGAGTTAATACCTCTTAACGCGCGAAGCGAGTTAATGAGAGGTTATCTCAGGTCAGACTAGCTGGACAACAACATATCCCGCCAGCGGTACGTAACAGGTGTTTTACAAGGAAGGGGCCTGGTCAGGCGAATTCCTTTGCCCTGGCGGAGATATGTTGCGATGCCAAATATGGTATTTTGTCGGACTTCACGAGGAGGCGTGGCCAAAAAATGTTGCGTTGCGAATTTTGGTATTTTTCGGACATTACAGGGAGGCGTGGCTAAAAATGCTACGTCGCTTTAGCTGACGTGGTAATTTCGGGAGGGGGCAAAAGCCAATTTCTAACAAGTTAGCATTCTTCTTCGTGGAGTCGATTGGAGAGCATCTTTCATCTCAATTCACCTGTCTTGTGCAACATACTTCCTGTATTTTTCCCTTCTCCATCCCCTTGTCAACCCCACTAATTTTCAACGTCAAGTTGTTTTGTTTCATGTTATTCATTTTAACCTGAATGTGAGCTTCGGGCCTTAAGCCTGGTCGCACACCCAAAGTGGGCCGCAAGGTAATTCCATCCAACCTGTTCACCTACTTTTGGATACCTTTTTGTATTTTACTTTGGTTTACCAGTTAGTTTAGTTCATTTATCATCAGGTGTTCAGGGGGGTGTTTTCGCCCTTGCTGGAGCTTGGCCTTTTCCTATCACATTATGATTCTTCACTTATTTTGGGCTTCCTGAGATAATATTTTTCATTTATTTAGACCAATTTCGTATATTCCACTCCTCAGGTTATAATGTGAACGGGGCTTGGTTCGTCACCCGATTTGGATGAGGCCACCAGCGAATTGCTTTTCGGACCGAACATTAACGTTGCCTCGTTCACATTCTAGTTCAGGGCCGTTGGTGGGGCTTCTGAGCACTAGTTTCTGTTTTAAAAGTTTTCCTGCATAAGCTCGTGTTGCAAACGGGAATCTTTGCTTCGTAGCTTTGCAGATGGAATTTTACGTTGCCCACATTTGGCCAACATGACAAACTGGTGTCTTTGTCATGAATGTGGATGGACTGTTTTAATTGTCAATTGAGGAGATTGGTTTAATAACTTTAATTTTTCGCATATGACACATCTCAGGAGGCTTTACGTTTATATTATTATGTTTTGATTGTTGCATTATATTATGTTGGCTTTATTTGACAACACATCATTTTACATTTCGGTATACATCATTTGGAAGATGCTTTTCAGAAACAATTTTTATTAAACTCCACGGAAACTGCAGTTACTCGCCTCTCGTGTATTTTGTCTGGGTTGAGATAAATATAATATGTTCATTGAAACTGCAATATGTACATTCGAGTATACCATTGAAGAATAAGTATGATGATTTAGAGGCAACTTTTGTGTATGTTTGAGAGACAAATTGGCAATAATTTGATCATTTCGCCACGTGGAATACGGCGCCCAGTGTTCAATGGCATTGTGATGCTATAACAGATATATGATACTACTTTCAAATTCGGATTGTGATGTCTTCAACTATACATAATTAATATAGCGGTTTTCATTCAAAATAGCCTCTTCCGACCACATATATTCTCCTTTCATTGGATGATTCTTCAAATAACATTGTCAAACTCTATAAAAGAGTTAAATATAATATGTTCATTGAAACTGCAATATGTACATCCGAGTATACCATTGAAGAATATGTATGATAATTTAGAGGCAACTTTTGTGTATGTTTGAGAGACAAATTGGCAATTATTTGATCATATCGCCACGTGGAATACGGCGCCCAGTGTTCAATGGCATTGTGATGCTATGACAGATATATGATACTACTTTCAAATTCGGATTGTGATGTCTTCAACTATACATAATTAATATAGCGGTTTTCATTAAAAATAGCCTCTTCCGACCACATATATTCTCCTTTCATTGGATGATTCTTCAAATAACATTGTCAAACTCTATAAAAGAGTTAAATATAATATATTCATTGAAACTGCAATATGTACATCCGAGTATACCATTGAAGAATAAGTATGATAATTTAGAGGCAACTTTTGTGTATGTTTGAGAGACAAATTGGCAATAATTTGATCATATCGCCACGTGGAATGCGGCGCCCAGTGTTCAATGGCATTGTGATGCTATAACAGATATATGATAATACTTTCAAATTCGGATTGTGATGTCTTCAACTACATAATATAGCGGTTTTCATTCAGAATAGCCTCTTCCGACCACATATATTCTCCTTTCATTGTATGATTCTTCAAATAACACTGTCAAACTCTACAAAAGAGTTAAATATAATTGAAACTGCAATATGTACATCCGAGTATACCATTGAAGAATAAGTATGATAATTTAGAGGCAACTTTTGTGTATGTTTGAGAGACAAATTGGCAATAATTTGATCATATCGCCACGTGGAATGCGGCGCCCAGTGTTCAATGGCATTGTGATGCTATAACAGATATATGATAATACTTTCAAATTCGGATTGTGATGTCTTCAACTACATAATATAGCGGTTTTCATTCAGAATAGCCTCTTCCGACCACATATATTCTCATTTCATTGTATGATTCTTCAAATAACATTGACGAACTCTATAAAAAAAAATTAAATACAATCACAATATTATGTTACTTGTTACAGCAAACTATACAAGTACACCGATTGAAGAATAAGTTTGATATGTTAGATGCAACTGTTCAGTATGCATGAGAAACAAATTGGCACTAATATGGACATTTCAACACGAATGATAATATGTCCAATGTCATTGGGATGTTATTTCATACATATGACATGTATGATACTATCTTCACATTTACATCGAGATTTTTTTTCTCATATATCTCAATGCAGTATTGAGGATGTTAAAGGAGAATGAAACTCTTGGAGCAAGTTAGCTTTTGTGAAAGCAGACAAATCAAAGAATAAGATCAACAAAAGTTTGAGTAAAATAGGACTAGCAATATACGAGTTATGAGCGTTTGAATGTCGAGATCACTTATGCTATGGAGATCCTCCATTGGCAACGCAACCAAGATCTATGATATCACAGATGAACAACTCTCCCCTTTTGGACACTGAAAATATACCCCAAAACATCTCTTTTTGCTCATTCTAATCATATGACAAACGATTTATCAATGATATAATGTTGTGAAACCTCTGTACTTGTTCTCTCATAAAGAGAACACCTCACCTTGTGATAGATTCTATAAAAGTGAGAATATAAGTGAAATAAGTACTAAAGCAATGAGGGAGTTGTACGTGTGTGACATCACAGATCTTGGTCGCATTGCCAATGGGAGGATCTACATGGCATTAGTGATCTCAATATTCAAATGCTCAAAACTTTCTTATTATTCATTCAATCTTCCTCAAACTTTCAACAATATGTTTCTTTGATTTTTCTCTTTGATATGGATTCAGCTGGTTTCAAGGGTTTCATTATCCTTTAAACGTATCGGCTGGATTTACCGACCCTCGACAAGCCTTCATTGTCATGAAGGGCATTTGACAATAGATTATCTACGTTCCCGTATAGCGGTCTGCATCTCCGATGCGAAAAGCCCCTAATAAAAACAAAGCGAACCTTCTTTGGCTCCAGAATACCTGGTAATTCTAATTCCCTTTCCGCAAAGAATATCAATATTTGTCCAACTGGGCATACAATGCATATCGGCCTGGTGATATCCATGCCCTAATTGATATCATTTACAGATGCCTTCATGATTTTATTTGATTCCGTAACCATTAGCAACCCCGTTAATTATAGAGACCTCCCTTCCATCGGATATTAATTGAGCTCTAATCATCAGCCGAATCTGGGTAATATTGATGAATATCGCGGGAATGATAATGACCTATTTTTGTTCGCTATTTTCACGAGGTAGTGACCTCCAGACTATAATTAAATTGCGATTTGCTTTGTTTTGTGTTCTTTGCTTCGGGGCAACCGTTTCATTCTTAGTAGGGCCCTTGTTAAGGGTTGGAATATTGTCACGAAAAAAAGTGTAATAGTTTTTTTTTTACCAGTTTCTCGAAACGTCCTTATGCTCTTGCATTTCAGTCTATTTTATTATCGAACCTTGCAGTGCAGCGCTGGCTTTCACTTTCATTCTATTCTCTTTCAAATTTCATACGGTGACATCCTTCCGAGAACATTAAAGAATCCTACAATATTGTGAACGTATCAGTAGTTTCTCTCTTTCAGAGCATATAGTTATTTGAAGGGGTAATAATGTTCATCATGTTTTTATCATCATATTCATATGATTACCAGGGCTCAAGATTAGTCTTGTTACAATGTAATAAACATAGCAACTGTCATTGTGGCTCTGAATAGTCTTTTTGCTTAAAGGGATGGTCCAGGCTGGCAATATTTATATCTCAATTCATAGAGTAAAATTCACAAAGCAATATGCTGAAAATTTGATCAGAATCGGATGACAAATAACAAAGTTATTGAATTTTTAATATTTGCATTATTCCGGTGAAACGGTTCTAGGCATGTCTTCATGTGTATTCTTTAGGTGGGCTGATGATGTCTTATCCCCACTTGTTCTTTTGTACATGTATTTTATTATAATGAAATTAGGTTTATTCAAACTTTTTCTACCGAGAACTAAAACAGGTGGATCGACAACTGATCAAGTGCATTAGATATTTATTGCTGCAACTTATTTCATCATAAAGGAGGCACACTATTAGCACATTTATGAAAAAATGAAACAATTATGATTTCATGTAATAATATAAGATATAAATATCTTCAGCCCTGAATATCCCTTTAATAAGCTACTTCTATTCACCTAACGAGGCTGACCGTGTAAACTCTATGAAACTCGATATTATAAGTGTCAATGAATTTCAATTTAGATATAGAACTACTGATTTATTTCTTTGTTTGATTAGAACCATAATTGCAATTCATAATTTTAGCATTTACGAATAGTTAGGAAAAAAGTACATTTTCGTATAATACATTTCAAGAAGCATTTCTTATTATCATTTTTGTCTTTATGATGTGCAATCTAATTAATATTGATACAAACATATCACCGACATCGTAATCGCCTTGTTCTAATCAATATTTTCAAAACATCAGTTTTTGTTTCTGCTGTTTTATCAAAGCCGACTTTCATTCAGTGTTCATGGTCTTATAAAGAAATCAAACCTGGGAATCAAACTAAATTCTGTGACTATTTAGGAGAGATCGTCATCTTCAGTTTTGGGGTCACTAACCTCTTATAAATTCTCTCGTACATCCGCACCTGCACCCTCACCCACATACAACCACCCCCTCGCGCGCACACATTCACGCATGTATACACACGAATTCCCTCTTTATCTATAATATACATCATTCGTCTTCCTGTCTTCACCCCTCTTCCAGTCTTTTCAAGCCATCCACGTGCACAATTCTCTATTCATGTTCCGTATTAATGATCTTATTCCCGTCCCCCGCCAAGCTTTCTCATTTGATGAGAGTCAATAGAAACGAGTCGAAACACAGGCGCGGTCGCCATGGCTTCCATCTATCTTAATTAAATTCCCATTTTTAATACTGTCGCTCTCAATAACTCGCTCCATTCCTCGCCTCACTCTCTTTGTTTGTGGCTCTCTTCTTTTATTTCATGACTGTCGCATCCAGCTCCCGCCTTGCAGTCGGAGTGTTCACAACGCAGCTCTTGGTTAAAAGCTATCCTCAAACACCCTTCAAGTCTACCATTTCGGGGCAAACAGCTAAGATATTCTGCACGCATTTCTCTGCATAAGGTAAGCTGCCATATTCATTATTACACAGATTTCAAACTGTCAATCACTTTCCTAACCTGTGACTGTACCACAGGGTACTTCATTAGGTACTGTTTTGTTTCTGAAACCTGATGCGTCGCATTGCGTCACCGCGATTTTGGCTGAAAACTGCTGCTTGTCTCGAAGGGCTGAATAAAATGTAAGTGACTCAATATCAATCTGTCGAATCATTCACGAGGTGTCTGGGATATATTGTGCATTATGGCAATGGCTGGCCAGGTAGTTATTTTTTTCTTGTATCGTGCCGGGATAATGCGATATCGTAAGGACTTCTTGGTGCTCATATTTATCTTGCTCGAATTTACATCAATATTGTAAAAACAAGGTGTTGCAAGTCATTTCAAACAAACCATAATTATAAAGGACTGTTGAAATCCTTTCGCAAGTTTTTTTTTTCATATATTTTCTAGAAGAAGAGTTTGGGTTTATATACAATGGTACTATAAAATATAGATTGTTTTGATGGTGGAGTTACATTCAACCTACCACGAAAAATAACTGTACGATGCATTATTCAAAAAGAAAAATAAATATCCTTGTCTACTGTAAAAACAGTAAGGCTGAGATTGGGCAGCCTTGTCTTACACCTTGTTCTATTTTGAAATTTTGTGACATCCAACCGTTATTAATCACTCTTCCGGAAGCATCATTATACAAAACTTTAATCCAATTAATAAGTGAATCCTTGAATTTCAATGTGTGTAATGACTGAAATAAAAATTGATGGTTAACATTATCAAAAGCTTTTTTGAAATCTAAAAAAATGAAATAACCTGGAAGATTTAGGTGCGAACAAAGATCAATTACATCTTCAACTAAACGAACATTTTCTGAAGCTGAACACAAATTTAGATAACCAGTTTGATCATTAGAAATGATTTTATCGATAACATGTTGAAGACGTGAACAAATGACTTTGGCTGCAATTTTGTAATCGATGTTTAGAAGTGATATAGGACGCCAATTGTCAAGTAAACCTCTGTCACATTTTTTTTTGTAACAATATTAAAATACCTTGCTTTTGAGATTCTGACAACTTATTCTTTCTATATCCTTCATTCAAACTATTGATAACCATATATTTTATATCTTGCCAAAAACATTTATAAAACTCTGCTGATAGTCCGTCACTGATAGTTCTTTATGTATAGCCTTCATTCAAACTATTGATAACCATATATTTTATATCTTGCCAAAAACATTTATAAAACTCTGCTGATAGTCTGTCACTGATAGTTCTTTCTGTAGCCTTCATTCAAACTATTGATAACCATATATTTTATATCTTGCCAAAAACATAAAACTCTGCTGATAGTCCGTCCGTCACTACCTGGAGTCTTCCCTCAAGATGAAACCTATGGTAGACTTATAGATATGGTAGACTTAAATTCAAAATTATCTTCATTAAAACTTTCATGGATTCCAAAATATTTAAAATACGATGATCAACCATGGATGTACTTGTTTAAATTTTGGACAGCAAAGATAGGACCGATGCCCTTGTGTCTCCGTTTCAATTGTTCGAAAAAAGATATGTTACTTGTATGTATGAAAAAGCAAATTCCATCCTTTTATTCAGATCTATTATGCTCTTGGTATAATAATAATAATATAGGGTATTTATATTGCGCACATATCCACCTTGTTAGGTGCTCAAGGCGCTCCTATATTACCCGGCTAAGCTAGGCGTTCATAGCGCACACAGCTTTTTAAGGAATTACTTCCTACCGGTACCCATTTACCTCACCTGGGTTGAGTGCAGCACATTGTGGATCAGTTTCTTGCCGAAGGAAATTACACCATGGCTGGGATTCGAACCCACGACCCTCTGTTTCAAAGTCCGAAGACTAATCCACTGGGCCACAACGCTCCACAATCGTATGACATACGATTTACCGAATATCACAATATTAATAGTATAAAACACGAAATTTTATGGTATAACAGTCATATAAAATTTGAAAGAAACCTTTTATATTTCAACAGATGGTCCGACCACAATATCTTTTATGTTCACCAATTATTACGTAATCATGCCTGGAAACCTTCCGAAGAAATTTTTGAAATAGTAGCATGTAAATCACTTTTCGTTTAGTCGAGTTTGAATATTCAAAGCTAAAAAAGAGCTGTCCCAGGTGAATGGACTGACAAATGTGACACCTTATCTTCAAAGCTTCCAGAAGATCTTTTTGAAATTAGTGGAGGAGATATTGTAAATTTTAAGAACATGAAATCAAAATATTTTTATGTTTTACTTGTAACCAAAAAAAAATCCGATCCACACATTATACAATACTGGCAATCTAAATTAGGATTACCAGTAAACTTTGAATGGCAAAATGTTTTTAATTTCAAACTAAAGTATTTAAAGTATAACAAGATTCGACAATACAACTTGAAAATGCTTCACAATTTATTACCCTTTAAATTCAATGTATGTCGTTGGAAATTAGCTAATAACACATCTTGTATGTTCTGTGAATCATAAGAAATTTTGTTCATATTATGTTAGAATGTAATCCTGTTGCCAATTTTTGGATAAAGATAAAGAATTCTCTGCAATTTATGTTTAAAATGACAATTCCTATTAACGAAACGACGTTGTTCATTGGATACAAAATACACGATCGCAAGTTTACGTTGGTTAATTTGTTCATGATATTTGCACAGTATGCAATATACAAATCCTATGTCATGTATAAGATGCAAGGAAGAGCTTTTAATACATATTCAATTTGGGATGAGTTCAAGAAAGAGATACTTTTTATGTAAAATGGCGATTTAAATCCAATGTTCATTTAATTCAAATGTTCAAAGAGCTTTAACCCTATAGGGAAATTTCATCTTTATTACATTTTAGATTAAATAGTTGATGTCTATTACATGTTTATATGTAAGTTGTTTTGAAACTCTACACGCACTGTGCCTCGAAAGAAATTGTTAAAATCAGAAAGGAATATGAAGAATAAAGTACCTCTGAAGGAGGAAGAGAAAAAAATCCTTGTCTACTGTATCGGATGCCCTCCGATATACTCTGACATGGTAGAAGGATTACATTTTCATCAATTGCGGACAGATGGGGGAGGCTTGGGGCGCTCACCCACCAAAATTTTTCACGACCAAGCGAAAAAAAGGAAAAGGAAAGAAAGGGGGAAAAAAAGAGAAATATGAAATTATTTTTTAAAATGAATATTGTGTTAAATCTACCACGAAGTTTTTGTAATAAAAATGTCGAAATTTTTACTCGCTCGCAACTTGTTTTTTTTAATAAATATTTGCCCGATACGCCATATTCCGCCCCTCAAAATATTGGGCTCACTACACCAATGAGTTTTATTGTACAATATTATGCACAAGCATGTCGCTCATTCCCGAGAATAGAAATTCCAAGATAATTTCGTATTTTTACTTTTCACGTAGGACTATGAACGAATGGATGATATGTGACGAGACTGATTTATTATACAGTATTTTTCCCTGTCCATTCGATTCTGTGGTGAATCAATAACTTAACCTTTCAAACTCCAATAAAGGAACGGTGACAAATGGGACTAGTAATCACATCTCTGTTTGATACGGAGGGAGCTACAAACAGAGCTGCCAGGCAACCGATGCTCGCGAGAAATGATAACCTGTCAATATCACTCTCACATACATAGACATACTCTTGATGTAGTTCCGATGAATTAATTTGTGGCCATGTACCACGTATCTTTCCCACCCCCCCCCCCTCTCTCTCTCTGTTGTTTATTCCGTTGCCATGGTAACCGACCATAGAACACCGACGTTTAATGTCTTCCTTTCATCTTGGGCTTGTTTGCTTCAATCAGTCTAATGTTTAATGCTGAAAGCAGAAAAAAATATATGTTTGTATGCAATGGCGCAGTGGCCTAATAAATGGCAGTGCGTTGGGGGGGGGGGGGGGCATTGGACCCCTAAAACTTTCATGACCAAGAAGAAGATGAAGAAGGCTGAAGAAATGAAAAGGATGGTGGTTAAACCATGAAATTAGTACCTTGGTAATATTTCAAAATCTATCACAAAATTAGGTTTACATTTCAAAGTGTTCAAAGTTTTGCTCGCTCGCCGTTCTTTGGATCCGTCAAGCTGCCCCCCTCAAAACGGCAATGACGTAATGAGTTAAAACTCCTTAGAGGGACAGGACATGACGTAGGGGGGGGGGATTGTTTAATAGTTGCAAGCGAGGAAAAAGTTCTACCATTTTGAAATGAAAATCAAGGTTTTTTTATGACAAATTTCAACGTAATACCCAGAAAATACTTTAATTTTAACTCTTTCCTTTTGATTTCTTCCGTCTTCTCCAGCTTTTTTATTGTCTTTGTTTTTTTTATTCCTCGTCGACCGCGTTTTTTTTTTTAAGGAACTGCCTACCCCCTAATCTGAATATAAGTGTTTGTGTGCTAATATTATATGCTCCCATGACATGCAACGGAATAAAACAAGATATTGTTGCATTCGTTTCATTCCCCCCTCTTTTGGATTTTTTGGAAAATTTTGAAATGTCGAATAATTTCGCTATAAATGTTTGCCACCCGAATGATTTGTTGAACTTACAAATTTATTTCTTTATTCCCCGAATCATGCTGTTATTTGTATTGGGTGCATCCGTAACGGTTTCTAGTGACGTCACCATAATGCTCTCGACTGATATGAATGTATGATGAATGATACGTGCTGTCAGTGGGTGGTTGCGTGTCTACAACATATTTGATGAGGCTTTTTCGAAAAGGTTACTCCATTCTAAACCTAGAAAAAAAAAACACTCGATAATGTATATACATACGTGCAGATTGATTGATTGAGAAAGGAATGCACTTTACAAAGTAAATCAAATTATGTTGGTGCCAAAGACTGTGATCACGTATAACAGCATGTTTGTCACATTGGTTATCCAGAATATGTGTTAGGAGGTGAATACATGTTACATTGTACAATTATCTTGGAATCTATTTTCAAAATAAATAACTCTGTGGAAGGGGGGAAAGGCTGACAAAGTAAAGGCAAAATATAATACAAAAAATGAAATGAAATGGGAACAACCTGGAGAGAATAGCGTGTTAATGAAGGTTTCCGTCAATAAATGATTGTAAGTGACATATTAATAAATAAATCAAAATATCTTACTTCCTTATATAAATTTAAATATCTTTTAAACAAATTGATAAGGCTTATTATCGCATTCCCCCAAATGAAAGACTAAATTATAAGCTTGGATAATAATAAGATATGACTTCTTATATATAAATTTGAATATGAATATCTTTTAAAAAAATGAGAAGACTTTATATTGCATTCTCCCAAATGAAAGACTAAATTTATTATAAGGTTGGATAATAATAAGATATGACAAAACAAGTGACAGGGACAACACGAAAACAAAGAAAAAAACGTGACAAGAACAGGAAATAACAGAACGTTACAAAAACAAGGCATAAGAATACAATACAAGGACAAGACATAACATAACATAATAACACAAGGACAGACAAAACAAGACAAGTATGAAAAAAAAACACGTGCAGATTTTGGTTCCCTCCGACAGTTGTTACATATCATTTCTGTCAAGAGACTCGATTAACATACAGTTTCATATAAAGTATACAAGTCAGTAATATAATAATAAAACAAATAATGCAAACAAAGTATGTAATTTATGTATATGGAAAAAGGCATAAAAACCCGGAATAGCACTGCTATTCAGCTTGAGTATAATTGCTTTCTCATTTTATAGTTGAAAAGTAAAACGAAACATAGCGATTTTTCTGTTTAGAGGCTCCTATAAGGTCAATGAACTGACCAAAGTGCACTGGCGGATGTTTAATTGATAAAACCTCAGAAGAAAATATCTGTCCAATAAATAAACAAAAATAAAAGGTGAAGTTGACACGGTCCGGCTATTAAGTCGACGCGTCTCAAGATAAAATATTTCGTCATCTCTTCAAGTGGATGGCAATAACTGCTTACCTTCGTAGCTATGGTTACGCAGGCCTAATTACAACTGGCAGGCAAAAGATATTCATTCGAGCCAACCCATTCTCAATTTTTGAATTTGATATTGCTAATTGACAAAAATGAATGAATATGACTGACAATCTAACACTGATTCTAGGGAGGGTACCTACTGAACTTCCTTTTTTCCAAATTGGAAAGATATATCACCACTTTGGAACTTTTTTTATTACTGGCGGAAGAATTAGGGCCATTTCACTCTCTCAAGTGATGAATTTGATCCTGTCAGGTGTAGTCTTCATAAATGCCGATTTATTTTTAAAATGAGCCGGTCGAGGTACCCTTCTCTGGTCAGATATGGAATATCAGACATATATCCTATCCACTGGTAGTAAACATTCAACCCTCGAATTTCCTCCTTATTTTTATGATTTTTTTTTTAAGTGCCACTTTAACACACGAGTCTATGGGAAATTATTTAGGCCTTAGATACCCCAAGGAAGATTATGAGATTCAAGAATAAACTAGTCAATAACTTATCCTGGTAGGGGTAGTCCTTCGGTACACAAATTGATGGTGCATCATTACCTGATTATGGCGTACACGAAATCACCCAGATCACGTGGTCATTACTTTCTACCAATCAGGCGTTTGCGTTTTGTGATATCAGTTGGTTGCATAAAAATAAAATGGCAATTGTTCGTGGCATAAATCTGGCCACAGTAAATCTTCCCCGGCAGAGATTATCTGTAGGGTGAGATGGATTAAGGAATGAAATCCGATATTTGAAGCATTCTCAAATCATTTAGCTTGTTTCTGGCTTCATAAAGCCCTTTGGCTGTGACTTTGCATATATTCATTTAGCCTTTTTGAGGTCGAATGGAATCTCGGTTTCTTGGCTCTTTTATATAAATACCTGAAATGAATACATGCAACATTCAGTAAGCTAGGTCTTTTAAATTAAAAAAGCACACTTGATTATCTTATGAAGATTGCATATGATTTGACCGAATAAATTAAATCGCTGGATGTTACTAACTGCACCAATTCTTTATCGACTGGATTTTTACTTCTTAATCTTTAGTCATTTCAGATAAAAGCTTTAAATGGCTTTCGAATTTCCACTTTAATCAATGAGTAAGCTATCTCGTAACTAATTTATATTGAGGGAAATGCCCATGTAACCCGTTTTTTTGCGACAGAACGTAGACCTTAATGAATAGCCTCCTCTTGTACGACCATGTCTATTCTTGGACTACATGTTTGTGTGTATTTCAAACATTGATGGGAATGTACAAATGAACTCATCAGTGTGGGAAAGCAGAGAGGTTAACTCCTTGGAAAATTATAATTGTCAAATCGGCATGTGAACATGGCCCTGGGATGCTTGGGGTGCTGATTTTCACAGGCAGCACCCCAAGGTATTCTGGAAGTTGAGTACAAATAAAAAAAAGAAATGTAACAAAATAACCTTCATTTTGTAGTGAAACCCTTTTTATGACTTTCATTGTCTCGGGACTAATTTAAGGTCCATTATGAAGTTGAAACCTTTCTTTTTTCCTTTCCAAATTTATCGGGAACGATTTGACCTTCATTTTGTAGTGAAAACTTTAAAAAAAAAATCCAAATGAGGGGGGGGGTTTCATGCAGGAAAGAGCACGCAAAATTATACGCAATAAATATACGAGGTTTTCTGTATTTTTTTATCAGCATTCTGCGCAATAACGAGCCCCCGATGGCGCAACGGCAATTAGTATTAGCCGGTATGGTCATTAAATCTGATGTAATTGGCGATCGTGACATAAATAGAACTATCGTTAGATCGTCCTCAGCGCTACCACCTCTGGCGAGCTTGATGAAGAGATTTCTGATTAGGGTCGTCTGTTGTCAGGTGTCATGTTTTATTTTGGGCCTCTGTACTGTCAAGTTGTCAGACCTAACTTATGTAGCCCCTCTTCCATTTCCTGCACGTTGCGTCACCTTTCTTTCCCTTCTATTACTATTATTATTATATTCTATTATGTGGAGCGTTGTGGCCCAGTGGATTAGCCTTCTGACTTTGAAACAGAGGGCCGTGGGTTCGAATCCCAGCCATGGCGTAATTTCCTTCAGCAAGAAATTTATCCACATTGCGCTGCACTCAACCCAGGTGAAGTGAATGGGTACCTGGCAGGATTATTCCTTGAATGCATGAGCGCTGAAAGGCAGCTCGAGCTAAAGCCGGGGTAATAATGATACGAACAACAACGCGCCTCGGAATAGAATATATCTAGATAGATGGCGCTATATAAATGCTTATTATTATTATTATTATTATTATTATTATTCTATCTTTGTACTTATATTGTTTTTCTTCGTGATCTTCTTCCCTTTTTTTGCGTTTTCTCCCCATCAATTACCACTATAAACTTCCAGAGTAGAGAGACTCCGATGCTGTCGCGATCCACCAATTACTTTCGACAAAAAGCCTCTCAGCTGTCGATGGTGATTTGGCTTGCATTTTCAAAGGAATTGGTGCGTTGTACAAAGTTTCCCCGTAGTAAATGCGAAAGGTCCAGAATATTATGGTATCATGAATGAATGTTATCATTCCCTCATCTCCCCCGCCCCCCTTTTACTTATATGTCTGTTTCTATTCATTCATTTACCCCGAGGTGTATTTCTGAAACAGACAAAGGTATGTGGGTTTTGCACCGTTTAAACATTATTTCCTTTCACCCACGCCCTTCTTGCTAACTACTGTAAATAATTAGAATAATATACAAGCTTTTGCTTTTAAGCGGGCCTCTCCATTTCTATAATTTCGTTTTAGTGTCATATTTCTGTATTCACGTATTGCTATTCGGTTAATTTCAAATGTAATGATGATGCAATCTTGTTTATTGCATTGACTTTAGTTAATTCATTGTAAAAACCTGGATTTTCCTGATTGTATTTTGTTAAAAATAAATTGAATATTGTGAATTATTTATTTATTTACTTTAATTCTCATTTTATGATTTAATTTCCATTAAAAAAAGGATAAACATAAGCAGCCATAGCTTACAATGTGTAAGCCAGTCAGATTTAAAATGATTGTCAGTAAACATCGACAATTAAAATGATTTTGTTTTAAATCTTATCTAAAATGCTCATAGTTAACAGAAAAAAAATCAAATTATAAAGCTAACTTTTATCAACCGACTATTGTATTCAACGTAAGTAGGGTGAGTTGAAAAATAAAAAATAAATAAGTGAGATGAAATACGGCTCCACTGCAAAAACTCTGGTGTTGATTTAACACCAGCCCGGAATCTATACAGTGCGTATCAAAAACAAGTTTACACTTAGAAAAAATCCTGTAAAATTATACATTTGTAATATCCTGAAGATTTTTCCACATTTTAACATTGGTACAGATCCATTTAAGCAAATGACGATATAACTGTCGAAAAATATTTCCGCTTGAGTGAGCACCACTTATTTTTGAAAAGTTAGTGAAAAATGATTTGCGCAGAACTTTGAAATAGTTATGCGAATAAAAGTAGACCTTAATCATGAAGTAAAATTGATTTGAAGATATATTTTACCTTTCTAACTTGTTTCCTTGCCCAAAATACTTCGAAGAGTGCATTGCGCCCCACCCCACTCCCCCACACACCGAGGCCATCGTGACGATATTTACTTTACACTGAGCTGTGATGTACATGAAATGGCTTAGGCTTGATTTTTATTTTGTTAATTATTGTCAAGCTTGGAAAAAGTGTAAAGAAACAAGTATTAAATAAAAAATGAAATGTAAACCCACTTTAAATGATAAAAACTTAGTGAAAAAATGCTGGAGATGTCTGATATAAACTTTTGTTCAGATTTAGTTATGTCCTCAGATCCAGCTGGCACAAAAAGTGTAAAGGTTGTGCTTACTAAGTGTTGAAATTTCAATTTGGGTGGCAAAATTGTTACAAAATGCTTGAATATATCTGTTTTATTTCAATTGACTAAAAGTGCAAGGGAAATGTATGAAAAATGTTTCGCAGGGTAAATTTGAATTCGCCCTTTTCCCTTGACACAGCGTGAAAACGAGCATTTCTGCGCAAACAGATTTCTGCGAGCTTTACAAAAATGGACAGTGCTCACTCAAGTGTAACATTCTGTCAAAACTTTTACTTTGATTGGATAGATGAGACCCAAATCTAATATTATACGTGAAAGAATTACCCACATATATATTTTTTAATTCCCAGGGCTTTTTCAAAGTGTAAACTTTTTTTGATACGCACTGTATATGTCCACACCAGAGAAGTGTTAAACAACACCAGTTTCGTTTTGGTCTAACACCAGATAGGTGTTTAACACCAATTAGTATTAAAACAACATTGGTTTGATTCCAAAACTGGTGTTGTTTCAATACTTCTTTGGTGTGGATAAATATAGATTCTGGGCTAGTGTTAAATCAACACCGGAGTTTTTGCAGTGTCGCATCCAACAATTATACAAAAAATGATCAAAACCACGATTTTATTGTAGAATCAGAAAAAAAAGAACGAAAATTAAAATCGGTTGCCGTTTTAAAAAGAGATAGTTCACACGATGTACACTGTGTAACCATGACAACGGCCCTGGACGCGCCACCAAATCTACAAATGTAATTACTATCACAATAGACAATGATTGCATACACCTCGGCGGGGACCAGGAATGGTACATTTAGCACATACCCTAATTCGATTGACGTTGCATTATCGGCCGCTATCACTCGCCCTCATCTTCTTATAGCGGCGATTCTGTACTACAATCGAATTGAGAAATGTGTGGTGTCCATTAAAGGTCAAGTCCGATTCCAACAGGAAGTTGTTTTGAGCAAGAGAGAGAGAAAGAAAGAAAAGCACCCAAACGGCCGTGAGACTGCAATTTCTATCAAAATCGGATTAGGTGGTATTTTCAAGTTTCGCAAAATAGTAATAAGTTTTTATTATAGTTAAAATTATTAATATTATCTTATTATTGTTAGTATTTTGTTATAATCAATATTTCATTATCATTTATAACATTACCATGAATCGGGTACATCTCTGCCTGAAAACTTGCCTGGTCTATGATAATGATGGGGGGGGTTGGCTTGGGCGGCGCAATGGACCCCCCCCCCCCCACGTCCTCTCCAAACAGGAAAGTAGGAAAGAACACAAAAGGAAGGGAAATTGGTGTTTTTGCGAATACTATAAATCTATCACAAAATAAAATTATCACTTTGTATTTAAATGTGTAAAATGTTTACTCGCTCGCTTCGCTCGCTCACAGATATCTAGAATCCCCCCATACTCCACGTCAGGCCCCTCTCATCATATTTTGGCTCATTACGCAACAGCTAGTAGGGGGAATTAATTTCACGTCATTCGTCGTTAACTAATTGTGAAAATTTGTAATATTTAGCCTTTATCAATCGTACCGCAACGTTAAACCGATCCCATTATTTAAAAAAAATCGAATGATATCATTTACGCCATATGTAAACAAGAAAAGGGATTTTGCTCTATTAGATTCTCTTGCACTAGTCCGCTTTACTCTATAACCTTTTCCCGAGGACATAATTATCAATTACTTTAGTTCTCCACCTCTACCTGGTTAAATATGAACTGTCTGCCAGTGTTTATTTCGCGTGGGAACAACCGCCTAAAACCAATCAAGTGTATTCCTCCATCCCAGGCACATGCAATCAAGCTAAATTATTCTATATTTGCCTCCAATTTCGATTCGTTTGGAAACAGTTTGATGTTCCACGTGCCCACGCAGTGTCTTCATGATGGCGGCGAACATTGTGTTTGGGTGTGCGCATGTCCGAAACGGGAACTCGTGACCTTTTCAAATTCTCATTGGAGGAATTCGATGGGGTTCAGAAAATTGGGTAAAACGTAAGAAAATTATTGAATATGAAACGTCGAATGAAGTCCGCTGATCCTTTATCCCCAAAGCTGAACACATTGTCCCTTTTTTAAAGTAAGTTTTCTGTCACGGGACCCTTCGTGAACGCTGTTATTGTATTCCATGCATGGGGTCAAAAAATTGTGTCTAATGACAAAATGAAATGCAGATACAAACGTTTTGAATTTTCTAAGAAATTCACACTTCATCGCATAATTTTCTCACTATAACTGATCTGTACTAAAGATATAGAATTGAGAACAGTAAAATGTACAAAAAAGAACGAAAAAGGGAAAGATGACAAAGCACTATTACTAATGATCGCCTACAGGGCTTCATCGCATGTTGTTTTGTTTAATATGGAACAACATTGAAGAAAAAAAAACATAGGCTACGGGGTTACCAAAATCAATTGATTTACAAATCTCGCCACTTTTTAATATTCGTCGTGCTCAAAGTGTGTTACTAGCTTTTAGTTCTGGCAATGTGCTATGAGACAATCATGGTTTCAACCAAAGAAACTCAGGCATTTCATGATTGTACATAAAAACAGGATTAAAAATTGACTTCGCAATGTAAATAAAATGCGTATATACATTTTAAAAAGTGTGATACCGGAAAAAATGCAGAAATGAGTGACAATGAAGTAGTGTATGAAAGTTAAAATGTTTAGCTGCATGGACATCACTACGAAACTAAATATTACAGCAACGCGTCCATTTTTACAAATTTTATTTTGACATCAAGCTTTGGAAAATGCCCTTCACCACGGCATGTTACAAAGTACCAAGCTCAGAATTATATTTCATTTCATCTGATTAGCAAGCATGCGTGCCTATTATTATGTCGGATATTAGAATATATATTACAATGGGACAGCAAGGTTATCGAGCCGTGCTGGTCTTTGCCATCGTATCCTCCAAATCATGGTATTGATCCGGGCTCATATTCTGTTAATTCCCCGGGGATATAATCATTATATTGCCCGCAAGCGACAAATGCATGGAATATTCAGTTACCAATAAACAACCTCTTCTTTCAATGAACTTCGGCGAGAGATACTGCCAATAAAGGGTGGTCGGCAAGTCTGTTTCATAGTACATAACATTTTTTCATTTACACTGTTGCTCAATAAAATAATACATTCTAACAAAGCAAAAACAAAACAAAAAACAACAACAACCAAAACATAATTCGTATCATGAACATCATTCTATGCTCAGTGCTACTCCTACATGTACTTTCACTTTTCAAAAGAAATTGCCCTAAAAGAAACAAGTGAAAACAATGACAGTGAAAACTAAAATTTCCATATGTATCATGAAAATATTTAGCTTGGATACGTTTCTTCTACTTTATATATTTTTTGAAGCGTGCTAACGCCATGATTTAATATGTTTAACTTTTAACATAATTTAGCAAGCGAACGGAGCGTGCAATACAGAGTTACAGAACATATACAAGATACAAACAATATCAAAGTTAACGTTTGATATTTTGTAAGTGTATAGACGCTGTTTATGGAATCCCTAAGTATCCTGGAAAAATCCAGAATTCTTAAAATATTGGAATTATTCTTTGGAACTACGCAATTTTATTTAAATCTTGTTAATAGGCAGAAATGGATGCTCTTGTAATGCACAAAATCCTAAACTATATTATCCTCTAGTGAAGAACTTTGTTTTCATGAATAACTAAAAGTAAGCAATAAAAAACAAAGGCGTACTCCTTGCATTGGATACCTTCTGTATTATAGTGATGAACTGATTGATCGTGCGATTTTTTTAAAAGGAAATTATCACACATTAAATGTATCGATAACCTCACTCTGATAACCGCTGTTCCGCAAGAACGATCGCTTTGATCATCCGTGCTCATTATGAACGCATAATTATCAGAGCTTGATACTATTAATTTGATAGCAGTACCCTCTTGATCGTAAAAATATGTATTAGCGTTCCAGTTGCCGTATAGGATTTGACATGTAGGGTGGAAACATAATGAGTGGACCATAGCATGGGCGGAAATCCCATGGGGACGCGTCCCCCCTACCCAAAATAGTAGGGGGGGGGGGGACACAATATCAAATGTCCCCCTACTATTTTCGGTAGAAAGAAATACATCATTCAAAATCGGGAAAAAAAAATGTATTTTGGACAAGATGACGCTACTTTTTGGGTGAATACATTTCTTTCTTCTTTTTTTTGCTTGTCAGATTTATTTTAATCGGAATAACCTTACTTTTTGGGTAATTCCCTTTTTTTTCTTTTTCTTTTTTTCTTTTTGCTTGTCAAATTGTCCAGCCCCCGCCCCCCCCCCCACCTTTGGGGAGAGATTTTTGCCCTTGGACCATTGCACTTATACTGATATTAGGAATCAGTGGCGTCATGAGCAAACAAATTATGAAGGGGCTAGATATGGCGTATCGGGTAAAGGTTATTAAAAGAATTGCGAGTAAGCGAAGCATGTTGTTGCAAGCAACAATTTCGACATTTCTAGTAGAAAAATTGTGCGAAAGATTTAGACATAATATTTCGGGAAAATAATTTTATATTTTACCTTTCTCTCTTTCCTTTTTTTTTAAATTCCTTTTCTCTTTTTTCTTGGACTTGGAAAATTTGAGGCACTGTAAAAACTGTGGTGTTGAAACTGACACCAGTTGGTGTTAATAGAGGACCACACCCTGAGGTGTTAAAATTACACCCTAGAGATTGGACATTTATTTATTTATTTATTTATTCAGTTTTATTTAAAAACAGGGTAGTCCTTTCAGAGCCCAAAGGCCTGCTTTACAAAAGAGCCCTGTAGACATAGAAAGATTTCCAAAAAAATGAAATACAATTAATATAAAGTAAAATGCAATACACAATCAAAATTACATGACATATCAATGATATCACATTAAATGAATCAAAACAAAAATTAAAAACCTAGATTAAAATCAAGACAGTTTAAAAAACGAACAAAATCATAGAAATAAAGGAAATTTCTTTAAAAACGTGTGACTAAAATTAAACTAAGTAAAATTTATAAATAAGTTATAAAATTGACAATTCAAAAGACTTTGAAAATTATTGATATAAAATGGCATAAAGCAGGTAGCATACAAGGACAAATAATAGAACAAAAGGTAAAATGAAAATACATAAAGTATCACAAATACATAAAACCAAAAAGACATAACACCAAAGAGTGTAAATGTAACAACCAAAGGTGTTGTAATAACACCGGTGTAAAATAACTGGTGTGGTCCTCTATGTACACCGGTTAACACCAGTTTTTTGCTGTGGGGGGGGGGCAAGAGCCTCACAAGCCCCCCCCCCCCCCCATCTGTACGCCACTGGTATGAATCTACTGACAGAATGAGACATTAGACAAAATAAAGAGTGACTAATAAATTTAAAAGGCAATGATAATACTTTAATGATGACGACATTGTAACAATTTACATGCGTTTGTCTTCGCAAAGTGTACGTGGGAAAGAATATTACTTTTGCGCTCTGTTTTTCCAAGCAAATATACTTTATTGGTATAATGCCATGTGAGGTATAACAATGTGGGTACAAGAAAGATACATGATACAACAAAAGCACAAACATGGTTATATACGATAAACAGTCACAAAAGGATCTTAGTTTGTAGGTTGGCAAGGCCAAGGCCGGGTATGTAGAGTTATTATTTTGAAATAATGGAATAACAATATCATGTATAAAAAGAGAAGATAATTTAGGAATGGATGGTGTGTGGAAATGATATGTATATATGTGGTACCTCACAATTAGCAATTATCGAATTACACTGTATATGCATAAGAGTTGTGTTTATCAAACGGATTTCAATGCTAATTGAAAAAAATCTTTTGATGTCTCATGTTTTTCCATCGTTATTTCAGCACCCCGAAGATTTTTGGAGGTGTGTAGCACCCCTGGAAATAAATATTGTCCCCTGTTAGGGACAAGAATAGCTATTTTGCATTTGGAGGATGACTGTATATATTTAATCAAACCAACATAAATAAAACGTACATTTACATGTCACCAGTGATTTTAGATCTATACGTGTGACCAGCTACTTCAGTGTAATTTCTTTATTATTTCTATTTTTTCATTTAATATTTTTTCATTTGTTTCCAACAGGTGATCTATGGGATGAAGCGAACATTCCGGGGCCTTCATAGAGCCTACGTTTACTGATATGATTATATCACCAGACACAAATATGTCAGCAACTGTTACGACACCTATGGTAAGTTTAAAGTCTGAAATTGGTATTACGTTGGGGCCCAGTGGATTAGTCTTTGGACTTTGAAATAGAGGGTCGTGGGTTCAAATCCAAGCCATGGCGTAGCTTCCTTCAGCAAGAAGTTTATCCACATTGTGCTACACTCGACCCAGGCGAGGTAAATACTTAATGGGTACCTGGTTGGAACTCCTTGAAATGCGTGGGCGCCAAGCTTAAGCCGGGGTAATAATATCCTTTGGAAGCGCATAGAGACGTTATAGTCATAATTTGATATGCGCTATACAAGAGCTGTTTATCATTATTATTAATATTATCATCATCATCATTTTTATTACGTTTATTTGATAATAATTCTGATAATTTCTACACTAACTTATGCTATACAGCGCCTAGCATATGCCTTATCAGAAGAGAGTTAGCACTGTACAACAATGCAGCAGAATTTAATGTTTGTTATATATCTGTTGTTTTAGTGTATGTCATTTTGATTTATGTACTCTTGCTTTGTAAATATTGTACATATTGATTTTTATCTCAGGGCCCTCAAGGATAGCAGTTTGTTAACTGATGAGACCACCCTGATTAAATAAAACTGAAAATAAAAATACATTATATAGTTTATTACCATGAATCTATACGCTTACATATTACCAGCAAAAAGCTTTTTGCATACATGTTTTGATTGGAAAACACAACATGCAATTAAATATCAAAAGCGCGCACTCCTTCAACGTTGAATTGGTTATGCATATTATGGCACGATGGCAGATGGAAAAAAGTATAAGCATACTGACAAATATTATAATAATAGTCTCTCCAGAGTAAGAAATTAAACAAAGACATAATTTCCCGAATGCTAAAAAGATACATCGGTTTCCCAGAATACACACTGGACATGAACACCGTTTTCGGAGGTGATAAAATCAACTCCAATTAATAAAAAAAAATCACCATGGAAACTCGTCAATTCAGTGCATTACAGTATGCTCATTCGACCCACAGATCGTTGCGAAATCATTTTAAAGATGAGAGAGTGAGTAGGCGGTATGGATACGGATCGGGATATATGCCATGAATATGAACCAGTAAAAGTTTACCCGGGCTAATGATATGAATAATATGGCAGTGCATATCATATATTATATGCCCCCAATATGTCAGATTGAAGCAATCTGACGGATAATGTATATTTTTGGACAATTTCCCAGTGGAATATCGTTTTCTAAAAATGTGATTTCCAAGTGGCAATGTAATAAACCATTTTAATTGCCATTTCACCCCATTTAAGGAGTGAGCAGGTAACAACAAGAACAATAATGGATCAAACAATATAAATTAATCTTGAATACATATATACATAAATATAATATATTCGCAATATTTTTACACAATGAGTTTACATGTAATGCCATTCTTCTCATTCTTCCTCTCTTTCCCGCTCTCTCCATTTTCGAACTTCTTTCCTCTTTATTTCCCTTTCCTCTCTCACTTTCTTTATGTTTTCTTTATCTTTTCTTGGATATCAGTCTCTATATTCATTGTCAAAATATCTATCCGAATGATTCCTATGTTTATTGTGTACATTTGTATATAATTTATAAGTTGTTTCTTTTTTTATTTTTATTATTTATTTATTTTTTTTTCTTTTCTTTTTGACGAAATACTATTTTGTTTTTGTTTATTTGCTTATATTCCTTGCATTGTATATTTGTCCTGTATCATTTTGTACTTCTTGTTATGAACAAAATATTGGCAATTGCCAGTGAAGTTCTAATAAATTCAATTCAATTCAATTCATAAATAATTGAACAAAGAAAATAGTAAATAAATGATAATACTAACGTCATATTTACCAAGGTTAGCCATGCACGTCAGTTCCGAAAACTAGTCTCCCTGCTGGCTCTCACAGGGCTGCCGTTGCGTTCAAGCATTCGAGGAATTTCTTCCTACTGGGTACCCATTTACTACACTTAGGTGGCGAATGGCAAATGAAGATAAACTCGAAACCAGGACCTCGTGGCTCATATTCCATAGACTTATCCACTCGCCCGCAACAGTCTACATAATAGATAATGAATAATTATAAAAATACGAAGACTAACAAAAACAGTATCAATTAAGAACAAAAATAAAATGAAATGAAAATAAATTTATAACAACAAGCTTATGATGATATTTGGTTGAATTGACTCTTTTATTGATTACTAATAATTTGCAGTTTATGATGCAATGTAGGAAAAAGGCTACACATGCTTTTATAAGTTTGCAATCCATGTATAAAGCAACTATTCATGTGTATTGAGCAAAAGAAATTAGGGAACGAGGCCTAATGTAGCGCATTAAAGGCGCTATACTAAATATAAGGGACCAACCATTATTTTATAAATCAGGTTATTAATACATTAAATTAATGGTTGTTAAATTGTTGATCTCTATTGATATATGATGCTCGTGCCCCGCAGGGATGAACACAGTGTCACACAATGTGATCACAGTGTGTTCACATAGTTGACTATCTATGTGAAAAAATATTATTGACATCAGGTTAACATGTTCAAATTCAACAGTGGAGATATTTCCACACTGTGGACACTAGACAGTGTGACTGTTCACAGCGTGTTCACATGGTCGACTATGTGAAAAATATTATTCACATTGTTGAAATGTTCAAATTTTACAGTGAAAATATTTTCACACTGTGGACACTAGACAGTGTGACTGTTCACAGTGTGTTCACATGGTTGACGATGTCAAAAATATTATTCACACGGTTAAAATGCTCAAATTCAACAGTTTGAAGATATTTTCACACTGTGGACACATAGACAGTGTGACTGTTCACAGTGTGTTCACATGGTTGACGATGTCAAAAATATTATTCACACGGTTAAAATGCTCAAATTCAACAGTTTGAAGATATTTTCACACTGTGGACACATAGACAGTGTGACTGTTCACAGTGTGTTCACATGGCCAACAATGCGAATATGTGATTCACACTGTTAAAATGCTCAAATTCAACTGTTTGAAGATATTTTCAAACTGTGGACACATAGACAGTGTGACTGTTCACAGCGTGTTCACATGGTTGACGGTGTCAAAAATATTATTCACACGGTTAAAATGCTCAAATTCAACAGTGTGAAGATATTTTCATACCGTGGACACATAGACAGCGTTCCTGTAGGCCTACACAGTGTGTTCACGTGCGATTCACACTGTTGAAATGCTCAATGTAACAGCGTGAATGGGATTTCACTGTGTGTTCCACACTGTGAACACACTGTGGCACACACTGCGGCGGCACTGTGTTATTTCTAGTACAGTATATCTATACAGTGGTGCTAAAAAGTTAGTGAACCCAACCAGAAAATGCACTCATTCATGCCGGTTGTTGGATGGAGACAACATCACTATAATATTCGGCGGGCCCAGAGAATCAAACTTTGTTGAATGTCAATAACCTATCACCTGACCTCACAATTAAACATCTAAAACTTGGCAGAACTTTAAATACTAGTATGTTCATTTTCAGGTGCGGTTCACCAGCTAGTTGACCCCACTGTAATACTTATTTTTTCTAATTGTTCACTTGTCTATAATGGTTTTTATTTCATACAGACGGTTACTCCAATGACAACGGATTCCCTTCCACCTGAAGTAACTGCAGCTCTCATCATCTCCATCATCCTCATCTTCTCAACGCTTATTATGCTAATTTATGCAAATAGGTGAGAAAATATGCTAATTATGTTAAATCACGTGTGACAATGTACCAATGATACATGGGTTAGAAATTTCGACACATGCGAATGTTTCAAATTTAATGGCTGAATTAAAAAAACGGAAGAAAGAAAAGTAATCAAAAGAAAACAGTGAGCGAAAATGAAATGTCGCTTTACACTCCAATGCCACACAGCAAAAACTGTGGTGTTAACCGGTGTACATAGAGGACCACACCAGCTATTTTACACCGGTGTTAAATTTACAGTGTTAGTTTAGCACCTATGGGTGTTATTACAACATCTTTGGTTGTTACATTTACACTCTTTGGTGTTATGTTCAATCTCTAGGGTTTAATTTTAACACCTCTGGGTGTGGTCCTCTATTAACACCACAGGTTTTACAGTGCAATTGTATACTGTCAATTGGTGTGAAGGAAAAGGAACACTTATTTTTCTCGAATCCCATACCCTCGTCACTTCATGATTTTTGTAAGATATTACTAAAAAAGGAGACAGAAATCTCATGAATTTTATTTTGATATGTTCGTAATGACCGTCCAGGGAATGATTAGCGGTTCCTGAGGTTTTCCATTCGTTAATATCGGCTGTCAGGATTGTAAACCGCGATGTGAAATGGATATGTAAAATACCAAAGTTCACAGGAATTGTTCTTGTCCGTCAGACTGTTCCACGTTGTAGGCAACGTTTTCTTTTTTCCCCTTTTTAGTTACAGTATAATTATGAAAAGGATTAAACATGTACGTTAGATATCTTCTTTGGCAGCGGATTGTAAAAGAAATGTGAGAGGGTGAGTGTGTGTGTGTGTGTGGTAGACGGGCTGTGTTTGTGTATAACAGATTGTGCTTAAAGTTATGTGTGGGGATATGGCTGTGGGTGTGGGTTTTTGTGGATGTGGGTGTTTGTGAAGATCTGTGCGAATATGAGTATGTATGTTTGGGTGTGCGTGAGTGAGTGGGCGAGGGCGGGTGTGTGCGTGTGTTTGAGGGTGTGTATGTGTATGGGTTACATGGCAATAGAAAAATCGCAATCCCTCTTTTCCCAGGATATTATCAGCTATAATAATCATTTATTACCCACAAATGTACTGGCAAATTGTTAGTTTTAGTTATCGAAAATAAATTCGACTTTTTACCAAGTCTCATTGTCATAAATTCTATTCATGTCTATTTATATTCATCTCATACACATTATTGGCAATTTCCAAAGTTAAACTGCATTATAACTTATAATCTCCGAAAAATTATTCAAGTGAATAAGAGCTTTTTAAGAAAAATTGGAATCCTCCTATCTTTCTCGCCCCTATCCTCCCGTTCTCTTCTTTCTCTCCTTTATTGTCGTCAACAAAGTCAGTACATTTTTAATGTGTTTACCGTGACTTTATAAATAATACATAAAACGGTTGAACAATTCCTTTACTTTTATCTTCGACGTATGCTAACTCACAAACCCACACGTTTAACACCCAATTTGTGTTTCCTGAAGAAAAAAAACATCCCTAATCAGATCAGCTGGGACCTTTTCACACGTGAATCTTGAATCATCATTGTAATGATGATTGCTATTGTAACCGTGACTGTGATTAGCGTTTGTGATTCTAATCATGTTCTAGTTTGGTTTCACACGTGCTAAATATTCATCATTAGCCTTAATTTTCACGGAAATCATCATTCAAATGACGATTTTTTTAACCGTGTGAAAGGGCGGTTTGTAACGTTTGAACACTAATGAATGAATATTCTGAATTTCCCCCTAGGAGGTTTGAATCTGATCGAGCCATCACCGTATGCTGCTTCCTACTGACAATGAGTGCTCAGCACATAACTCTTGTTAGCGGTCTCTATTCAACATCAAACCAAGTGAGACAGTGCTCTTTTTTTCAAACGTTCTTTCCTTACGAGGCCTCCATCAATTTCAAGCTCTCAGCTTAAGATGGAGGTCTCCCACATTTCGAAGTGTATTTTGTCGATATGTTCAATTCAATTCAATTCAAATAAACATTTATTTTCTTCCATTTCATTACATTTTCGTAAACATTAATTCATACAAAAATCAATATTATGAAGAATATGAATATGTACGTGTTGGGTTTAAAGAAGAAGGCGTATACCCTAAACGCTGAGGCTTGTCATGCTTATGGCGGGATACGCCTATAGACAAAAATACAATACAATAAACAATATGCATATATATATATATATATATATACTGTATATATATCTGCGATATGTTGTAATAGCTTAAATAAAAAAAATATATCAGGTATAATTATATTTCGATTGCAATGTTTGATTGTATGTATGCATAATCTGATAAAATATTATTACACTTGTATATACTTTTATTATTAGAATGTGGAAATAAGTGAATCAAATCAAATTAATCGTTCATTCATACTTTTTAACCTCTCTCACTTTCTGAGCAGTTAAAGCGATTTATACACAAAGTTTCATAGCGAATGCATCAACTTTCTAATTGATACCCAATATCATTATTCAATAATTGTCTGCATGCCAAATAATCTGAAAACCATGTGATCTCCCTTTATTCTCGTTTGACTTTCTTATAAGGCTTTCTATTTTCTTTTGCTAGATTCTATAGATCTATAACAAGAAACCTCAATTCTATAACATTCGATATAAGTTGATTTGTAGTAAATACTGTTTTCTTGGGATAGACAGCGAAACCATGGTCAATTTTTCACTATATCGTCCTATATCGAGATCTTGTACATATATACTTTTATAAGTTTTTTTCTCTGATATTTGTGAGTCACACTCATCTGGTACGATGCAGTGTCTTTGAATAATATCACATGATGTGCATAATGTATAAGAGTTTTAGTAATTTGTTCGAACTATTCTTTACAATTGTTACTTTGTGAACTGCATTGTATGAATTTAGTTTGAGAGAAAAACAATAAAACATCTTTTAAATAAATCTAAACTGAAGCACGTGCTTATTTTTCTCATTTCTCAGCAATTACACAATTTTTTCCGGAATCCATTTGGGCTTTGGCACATTTTATTTTTTCATTTATATATTAAGTCACTTGGATGATTGGATTCCGTACGAGCTCATTTTAATATCTCAAACAACTTGCATTTATTTTTAATCAATAAGGCTAAGTTTGCCCTCAAGAAAATTTTTGAAAAATGCCACAATAAATAAAAGATCTTGGTAAATGTTTTTAGAAAATCCTTCAAGGATTAAGAAAGTTTTTAGAATTTAAGTTTTTGATTTGTGACGTCAAATATCAGCTTCTAGTGGCCGAGCGGGTGAAAAAGGGGATGAAATATTTCAGACCCTCCCTTTATTGGCAAAAACTGGACCGTCCCTGCTCAAACAATTGATGGTAAATTGTGTTAGGTTATAATGTCATTTTAAAAAATGACCCAATAAAGATCTAAACATTTATATTGGTCCACACATTTATCTATTTTATTTATTTATTTATTCATTTATGTATGTATTAATTTATTTATTCATTCATTCATTCATTCATTCTCCACAGGCTGCTTGCATCGCTGTTGCTTTAATGATTCACTTTTTTGAATTATCCGAAGCATTCTGGACTTTAGGGATGATCGTTCAAATCGTCTTAAAGGTAGGTTATCCCGTGATATTTTTGTCTTTAAAAGAGAATATACCTATTATTATTTTTTTTCTTCAATCTTTTGGAGGTAGGATATCCCATGATATTTGTGAGTTTTTAAAGAGAATAGTAACCTATTATTATATTTTTCAATCGTCTTGAAGGCAGGCTATCCCGTTATATTTGTGACTTTTAAAAGAGAATGGTAACATATTATCATTCTTTTTCGTCTTGAAGGTAGGCTATCCCGTGATATTTTTTACTTTTAAAGAGAATGGTACCCTAATTATTTTAGGTATTAAGGACCTGTTAATGAGGGACACACAAAGTACTAATAGTTAACAATACTATAGGCCTAACCATCAATAATGATAGTAATAACATCAACAATAATAAAAATACTTATAGTGATAAGGGTGATAATAATGAAAATTACAATAATAGAAATAATAATAATGAATTATAATAATTGTACTACGCGTTATATAAAGATCACCTGATGCAAATTTTTCTCTATAACTCATTACAACGGTTGTAGAGCCGCTGCCAATTAGGCGCTTTGTAGCATTACTCAATGATAAGGTATACTTTCTCTCCGTTTCGTCAAATACCGTGGACACTATTGCGTCGTACTCTCAAAGTTCCCTAGCTTGTAAATCAATCTATAAGATTACGGTTGGTGACCGTTCCCCGACATTTGATCCGGCGACATTTGCTCCGATGGAAAATCTATTAAGCCAACCATAAAATCTAACCGCCAAACTGAATAAACCGTAATCATCATCATTGCATTATTCTGAACCTAAAAATATATTACAATTCTAACTGTATATATGCCCTCTTAGAAGTAAATGTCGTGTTACCTTGGTGACTGTTCCTCGATTAGATTAGAAAGAATAAAAATTACAAGTATAATCATTATAATCATTATTGTTAATCAGACATTTATTATTGATTTTGTTTGCTTGCAGGCAACGTATAAAACTCCCGACATAGGTAGCACGTCACAATACTGCGCACTAGGTTGGATAACACCGTTATTCGTCGTGGCCAGCACGGCGGGTTTACAACTCGATAAATACGGCAATGCAAGATAGTAAGTATATCCGTGAGGGAGGGAGGGCACTGCAATTGACGAATGGATATCATGCGTGTCCAAAGAAACACGTAAAAGGGTCTCTTTTTCAAATTGATAAGAGTGATAAGGGTGTCAAAAACACTAAAATACTGAAAATGGGGAATATATTTTGCAAGGAAAGCTACGTGTTTACGGTCGAGTTTGCAAGGGTATGATACAAAGACTAAAATGCTTTATATACTAGGATGTACTTTATGTGCCAACACGATGTGTTTGGGGTCCGATTTCAGCGAGCTGTGGGAGGTGGGGCGGTCCCGGTAGGTATCACGATCCTGAGAGCAGTAAATATCTGCGAAGCGTTCTTAAATCCACTTTTGAGGAGGCAATGTATGATTATTAATATGTCATCTTAGAAAAGCCCTAAACCCGTGTTTGGGGTATTATGGTATTTGTTTGGTATTTATAGGGTATTTATGATTTTCATTGTATACTTAGAACGCTATAATTGAAATGCCCTTGTAGCCACTTTTAAATGAAATACTTATGGTTATCATTTATCGGATATGGTCTTTAGACTTTATCTTTAAAAAAGTACCCTTCAAACCCTAATATATATTTTCTTTAGAATTATTATACGAATCATTTGAGATTAAAAAATGAATCTTCAGGATTAAAACGAAATCCCATTATATAGATCCCATATTCGATTTGTCCCTGTCCATTGTCCTGGATTTATTCAAATCCCTGCAATTTGGAGTTTAATCATAAACGATTGTGATTGAGATCTTTGTATCACATAATAGCAAGCACGACGAGTATTCAGTAAACGTGTTTGTAATCTGAGACATTTATATGCTCAGATGGAGGCAAAAACTTATCAATATTCAAAACGAGACGGCTTAAAGTGATTGGTTAACATTGGTTTGACTTTTTAAAAATCTGAGCTAGAAGGTCACACTTGTCACCTGTGTCTGTGATATGTTACAAAAATGAAGCCCGAAAAAATTGCGTTCGAAAATAATTATTTAGTGCTTCAAAAATTTAAATATAAAGTGACCGAAAACACCATCTTAATTTCATCCCATACACTTATGTGTACTATTTAGGAGTCTATAAGACGCCTATTTACAAAATCGGGGTTTGCCTTGTAGTTTTAGCTTTTCATTCTCAATAATGGTTGTTTTCAGGGTTTATTAGTTCTAATACATGCACTTGTACACATGTTTCATCTTGGTTTGATAATTTTTTAAATCGGCTGCTCACAAAGTTAAACAATACCTTTAAGCTCTATAACACTCGTTATGCTTTGATTTGTAGTTTATCGATTAATGGATTATCTCAATTGCATTTGTGCGTGACCACAACGTTCTAATTATGTATACAAGAAAATAATTGAACAGTGACATACGCAATTGGGAAATTCAAGACAACTTGATAAAGGATGTTAGCTGTCTGAAATCCCTGGATGACATTTCCTTAATCGGTTGGTAATACAGTGTTCCCCTGGAGTAGTCTTTGCAAAGATTGATTACCCATCCGCATCTTGCCTAATATTTCATTTAACCTGTGTATCCAAACCAAGTAAGAAGAGGTGCATGATGGATGGAACTGACACATTTTCATCAATATCAAATGGTATTTTCGGATTATCTTATCACTCTCTATGCTGAATGTGGTTCATGGCCATCCTTTTTTAATAAGCTGACAAGATTTTTTGCCTAATATTTCATTTAACCAGTGTACCCCAACCAATTTAGAAAAGGTGATGGATGGAACTGTCACATGTTCATCAATATTAAATGACATTTTCTGATTATGTTATCACTCTCTTTGCTGAATGTGGTTCATGACCATCCTCTTTCCATAAGCTGGCAAGTTTCGCTCATGAATTATGATTAATGACTTCATATGTTAATAAATACTTGACGACTTGTAAAGCTTTACTTGTGATGCTTGCGGTAGTTATCCGAGAAGGAGAGGCGCCAGGTTGTAATATAGCGCTGAACATGCTCAAATATATCACACCTACATATAAAGGTAAAATTTGTTTTCTAGAAAAAAAAAGTAGAATCAGTCTTTCTCGTACTTTTATCATCAAAATTTTGTCTTGTACGCTAAAATATAAAAAACATACAAGGGTGGGGAACTATATTTGAGGATGTGATTATTCAAAAAAGTGTCCGTCAAGACAAACGTTTTTTTTTTCACTACGAAATAAAGATGATTACGGTCTGAAAAAAAAATGACAAGGAAAACCTAAATTGCTTTTTTTCCCCAAATGAAAGATGAAAGTGAGTGTTGGCTGAAAAAAGGGGGAAAATGACAAAGAAGTCCATTAATTGTGATTTTAGTGTGAAAAAAATTTGACCAACAAAAAGAAGAAGACAAATGTTTGAATTCCCAAATAAACGTGATTTGTGTCTCTACGTTATAGCATACCAGCCTATGGGGGGGGGGGGTGCTTCATCAACCCCAGCTTCCCAGGGCCACGGAAACATAATATGAAGGAGTGTTTCAGAATTTACAAAATGTCTTTTAAAAAGAGTAACTTGCTGACAGAAATGTACCACGAACAAACATTTAAAACACTCCAATAATGTGTCGGTTATATTTTCTGCTGATCAATGGTTGCTGGGGATTTCTTAATGCTTTCTAGCATTTATTAATAAATAATATCCCCCTCCCCAATTTGTGTTCACCGTGTGTTCATAATCACTGGCGTACAGATGGGAACGGGTGAGGGGGGCCATGGCCCCCAAAGTATCATGAACAAGAAAAAAAGAAAAGAAAAAAGACAGAAAAGGAAATGAAAAGGGTGACGTATTATATGATTTTCTGAATATTATGTCAAAACCTATCAAATTTGTATGAAATAGCTAAAACGTTGGTGCTCGCTTCGCTGCCTCGCATTTTATTTTCAAATTAATTTTTTTTCTCTCCATCTGCCATATCTGGCCCCCTCACCAACTTTGGCTCAGTGCGCCACTGTTCATTCCGTTGTCTGCCGGAACTTAAATTCAGTGAAATTTCTTGTTTTCTTTATCATGGCTTAACGCAGACTCTACTCGCCATTGCTTTGTCATGATTCTAACTCAGATCACGCGATTTTTATGACTTCTTTTCTTCTCTCTTTTATCCATCATTCCAGCTGTTTTCTTCCCGTCGAGGATAATATCATATTTGCCTTCCTAGTTCCTGGTCTACTTATCATCATGGTAAATATGCACAATAGTTGTTCACTTAACATGTTCAAAGACATTCTCTAGTGAGTTTCAAGAACCAGAAGTTAAAAATTAATCATTTCATTTTCACTTATCTGGTTCCACAATAGAAATATCTATAAAACATTGAAATGGGATAAATCCTTTATCAAGCAATCTTCCAATCAACAACCAATTATCTAAAAAAATCCGTCTAATTATGTGAATATTACAATTTTTATGAAAATCATTTCACATCAGTATTAAACTACCAAATCACACACGTCATAACATTTGGAAGTATCGAAATGAGCTTTGGTAAGATATAAATAGAAATATATTTGTTATAGCAGTAACTATAAGTGTTTTATTTTCTTTTAAAGGGGGGGGGGTGAAAAAAGGGATGCGTATTCTCTCACTGAATGTGTGTTATAAATGGCTAGTCTAGAAATGTACCACTTCAGATATCTATTGATAGTAATGAGACTTTAGTCTATAATTTCATTAGTATGGTTAATTTATTACTTGGCTTCGTTATCATTGTAGCATGAATGTACAAAGTTGTGAGTTAAGGTGTATCATTTAAGTGGGCCTATATTTCAAGACTACGCCCTTCAGAATGTTGCATTATGGGTTAGAAACATGACCGGGGTCCGTTGCCGAAAGAGTTGCGTTTAAACGCAAGTCAAAAAATCAATCGCAAGTCCCAAATGCGCGCTGTTGATTGGTTGAAAATCAGGTTGCGCATGATTTTTAGAGTTGCAATCGATTGCAACTCTTTCTGCAACGGGCCCATGACTCGAGGCAGTGCTAAGGCTTCTGGTTTGGATTTGTTAAACCTTTTCTGTTAAGTTGCGAGAATCAGCTGTTAAAACTCGTTTTTATTCTTCTAGCTCAAAGTTTCACTATTACTAAAAAAAATTGTGATTGATTATTTTGATATTATAAAATGTAAAAACATTCTTCTCAATATTCTAAACTACAGCGTAAGTCATAACATTTTGAAGTATCGAAATAAGCTTCGTTCAAACCTGAATATGTTAGTAATCTATCTATTATGGCAATTAACGTTTTTTTTTTCTTTTTTTTCCATAGACCAATTACACATGTTTATGTTATGTTCTTTATGAATACATCACGACGAAGAAGAAAGATAAAAAGAATCTCCCGCAAGTCCTGTCGGTGGTGTAAGTATCATTTCCGCTTACACTCTTATTGAGAAATTATGCATAACTTCAAAGTGCCATCAATATCTATTTGACATCCATTTCCTTTCATGTAACGTTGTCATTTTGCAGTACATTACGTCATACCTTATTACGTTGATGTATCTTAGTGGTCTTTTTAGGGGTTCTTTTTTAATGTTTAAATGAATTCATAAAATTATTCATGTGTTTAATAAATGATTAAGACAGAGGTTTCTTCGAAAATCTTCTCTGACAAAAATCAACGTAAAGAAGGATGAAGGCGATACATGAAATTAATTAAATTCAATTATTTCCATATTCAAATCGAACAGTATAAAAAACATAATAGATAATACATAAAAGAGTTGATTAAAAATTACCAAAGATAACAATATCAAAAGCGTCAAAAATTACACAGAACAAGCAAAGAAACAAAACATGTATGTAACCTGAATATGGAGGAATTGCCAAAAACCGAAGACACTTATCAAGGGCAATCCCAGATTAATTATTTCGTATAGCCTTCTCAATATCACTTTACCAATTTGATGCTCCTTTTATCATGTTTACCATCGCCATTTTACTCCAATCACCCTCTAATGTATTCCTATTCTAATTTATCCTCTTTGACAGGCCTAACGCGAGAGCATGTGCAGTGGTATCGGCCTTCTTACTTCTCGATTGGTCTTTTTTCGTGTTAGCCCTTCGACTCAATGTCACAGCAGTCAACGTCTTATGGGCTTTTAACAAATTAGTAGAAGTAAGTACTTTACCTGTGGACGCACCATGCTTTCTTCTTGATATAAACTTCATCCATATTAAAGTCTTCTATGCCTCAAAAGCTCCGAGCCTCTTTTTATTTGTTCTATTTCCCCCTTTTTTGGGGGGGAGGGGGCATAAAAGAGGGATATTGGTCATCCAAAACCGCTTTCAGCAACTTGCTTATCCGGACCAGCCCTGCATGGGATATAAAATGTTGAGTTTATGAATGTTTTGAACACTCTTTTTTTAATTGTATACTCCAATCAATCCATATCTGATTTTTACAAATTTTTGATGAACAGTAATTGCAACACGTTTTAGAAATTGCGAAGTGAAAACGAAAAATGCAACAATTATATCAATGGTTTTATTTGTATAGATCAAGCTCAGGGAAAATTTGACACGAGAAAGTGATTGTCTTTACTAGTATTTATATATAAACGTTCACTGCACTCGGTCGCAAACAAGAAGCCAGAAGAGCTGGCGTTGTGTCACACTGGCATCACTTTGGTTAGCTGGAGAACATGTCGACGGATATTTTTAAAGTAACTTTTTTATATATTTATATTTCCATATTAATACTTTTATTCATACTATTTCAGGAGCATAATCCGGGAGCATAATTAACGTCTTTTTTATTCTTTGTTTGTTTTCAGAGTATTTGCATATTTTTCCTCTTTGGAGTCTTCAGTACAGAGGTAAACAAAAATCTATATCAAATATTTGTTCATTGTACTATTATTTTAACATTGGCAATTTGTTATTAATTTGATTTTTATTGAAAAGAGATGTATTCCGTCATTTTAATCAGTGAAATTACTCTAGAGGAAAAAAAAATCCTCTTCCTTCTACCTAAGCTAAACTATTAATTCCTTCCATTCTTTGTGGCTCAATTTTTAGTACAGTACATTATCCTATACATGTCATGTATGTATTGTCAGGGTTGAACTATGGCTAAGACATGTAAGAGATCGTAGAACATTATTGTCACACAAAATTCTGAAGGGACGAGCTTAGCAATAGGTTTTTGCAACAGTAAAACGCTTTCTGGAACGTAGAAATTGTATTGTCAAATGTCTTTACGACAATGAAGTCTTGATCTTCACAACAATAGAGTCTTTGTCGGGGGCTAGAGAATCGAAACGGCAGATTCGTCCTTGGCTATGTACAAACGACATATTTGCAATTTTTCGTCAGCTCCGAAACTGCTGTTCCGATTCACCAATGTTCCACAAAGACCTCTCAGCTTTACATTGTGACTTGACTTGCATTTTAAATGCATTTGCTGTGTGCTAGGATAGATTCTGTGTGGCGGTGCAAAAACTTCATAATTTATGCTTGCTTCTTATAGCATTTACCACTTTATCAGAAATCTCTAAGGGCTCTACGTTAATGCAGCATAATTAATAATAATAATAAATAATAATAGTGATCATGGTGTTATCTTAATGAGCACACACATCGTCCAGAGACGCTCATGGCGCTAGCGGAGCAACAGTTCCTTTGGATATAAATATTTTATACACAAACTACAAAATATAGATAAAAATAAAGTCGGCAAAGAAATCTTAAATCACTACATCTAGTCTTGCATCATCAACACTGAAAATCCCAGCTACATCTTTGTGGGGCCTGGTGCACATGTGCTTGCTGCTCCGTTCACCGACAACCTAAGGGGCAATCCCGGTCAGCTCAGTACTCACAGGAGCTCTAGCAAATAAGGGCACCAGCCCCCATAGGAAGCAAGTCAGACCAGTGTGTGATGAAAAAAAGAGTGTACCTTACATGTATACAAAACAAATATTTCTTTAAAAATAAAATTTAAAATTAAAAAATTAAATTATAGAAGAAAAAAATTGCCCTTGGTTAGGCAGAGCAGCTTTCACGCGCTCTGCGTTTCAAGGAAATAAACTCTTACCAGGTACCCATTTACCTCACCTGGGCCGAGTGCAGCACAATGTGGATACATTTCTTGCTGAAGGAAAACACACCTTGGCTTGGAATCAAACCCACGTCCCTCAGATTAAAAGACGAGTGTCATGACAATTAGACCACGACGCCCCACGAAGCTTCCCTATTTGGTATTAATGGTTCTATCCTCAAAACCTTTATCTTCTTAGATTATTCCAGGGAGACTTCTTTCATCCATAGAATTGTCAGAACCCGATAACATCTTCGTCCTAAACTCAGAACAAATTTCACGATCATGCTCGATCGTTGCAGAAAGAGTTGCAATTTAACGGAACTCTAAAAATCAAAGGCGCATGCGCTAGCTTTTTATCATTTGCATTCAAACTCGACTCCCTCTGCAATGTGTCCACTTAGGCCTACATTGTGACATGATATGTATGATGTTGTTGTCTAAAAATGATGTATTTGGCTGTACGATTGATTTTTCCTTTTCCCTCTTTCTTCAAACAACATTTGAAGGTTCAAACGGAATATGAAAGACGTGTTGGACCATGCTGCCCGTGGTTTCGAAAGAGTTCTCGAGCGGTCATGGACTCACCGTCACCGCGACCTGGCTGGCGGGACGAGATCTCACAGATCAGTAATATGGGCGAGAACAGTATCGCTATGGACAATGAAAGCTCTGTTGTATACGCTGGTCTTAATTCCAATAATAATACTACCAGTGTTGCATCATCGTCTTCGAATCACGCACCGGGATCAGCGACCTCGCGGTTCAACGCAATCCTCAACTCCAGTCTGAATTCGAGTGGGAGGGCGAATACGATATCGGGTGCGCTGATGGGCAACGGTAATGGGGAAGCCCACGGCTCAGAAGGGACCAGCAAACAGAACGGTCGAAACGGATCCAAAAGGATACTGATTGATCATAAGAAAGCGAAGGACGCCCTCAACGATTCGACTTCATCCATTGCTTCCACTGTTGCGTCAACGTTAAATCTAAAAGTAATTTTAAAGAACCGCTTTCTTTCGCAGTGTTGCTATTTTCTTCGCTCTTTCTCACCCTCATCCGCCTCTTAATAAATATGCAAAATAATGAATAGTTCACAAAGAGGGTATATTGTGACACTTTGACTCCATTTTAACAATAAGTCTAGCTTTGCAACGTATTCAAGTTATAAAGTATCTAAAATTTTCGTTTTGAGCCACCCCCCCCCCCCCCCATTGGAAAAGGCCAATTAATTTGCTGTGGTGTTAATTTAATTATGTGGTAGACTTGACTTAATTTTGCTATTCAGAAGAAATGGAGGCTACCAAAGTTGAAGCACTAAAAACATATTTATTTCCACTTTTTATTTTACTAACTTCACATCTAACTTAGATGTAATTGTGACTAAATTTAATCAGCTTTCAAGTAAATTCCAAATTTCTTTGAACTTAACTTAGATTTGCATTTAAGTAATGTCATTATTGCAATCATAATATTAATTTTGATCGACTTTGAAGTTAACTTAGACTTATGAAAATGATTTGTTTTAAGTTAATCTAAATTTCTGTCTGCAGTTTATGTTGGTACCTGGGGTATGGGGTACGTGTGATTTAAAACAAAATCAAGAACGCACACACATTTTGAATGTCTCCAGTTGTAATATCCATCGCGTGATTTTTGAATAGTGAAATTCTGGGCGGTGAGTTGAAAAATATATATTCAGTTTCCTGTAATGATAAAACAAATATTAATAAATTTGCTGTTGGTAACATATTGCTGCAAAGTAACCGGGCAAATATTGTACTTAGATAACACTTTGTGAGCTTGAATGTAAATATTGAAGATACGAAAGTAAATAAAAAAATCAAGCAAAATTTCCAAATAACATCCTCTTAATTCTAAATAGATCTAATTCCTTGAAACTTAGAGTGAACTTTCCTATGTGTGTTATATGTGTTATTTGTTTAAAATTTCTCTACATGCAGGCCAAGCTTAAAGTTTTTCCAGTTCGTAAAATGACAGATCAGACTGAGCATGTCAAGATGACCAACACGGACCAGTCAGACTCTCCCGATGATAGTCGGGAGACCAGCCCTCAACCGGCACCAAAGAAAAGAGTCGGCTGGGGAAAGATAATGGCGGGAAAGACGTGATCATTAAAATCTAGGTTGATCTAAGAACGCTTGTTTGGCAGAACCGCGGATGTGTCTTTCAAATAACTTTACATGTTAACCGGCAAAG